>NC_068994.1:18195639-18200824 GCF_001194135.2 Octopus bimaculoides
ATATATATATATATATATATATATATATATATATATATACACCATTGTCTTCTGAATGCAAAAAATGTTTGCTGTGGATAATAAATGAAAGATTGTTGCAAATGTCTGAAATATCAGAGGATTTAAACCTTTTACTTGATAATTCTATTATAATTCCATATTTACAGCAATGCTTACATCTTAAATCTATCGTGTAAACAGGAAGTCTCTGACTGTCTGATTTTTAAAGAGTCTGTTGAATTCTTAGCTTTGTTTTTCCTTTTTGTATATCTTATTTTGAACTCACTCTAATCTTATGAATTTGAGATGAAAATGTAATTCATATTTTTGTATTTTGCCAAGGTTCACTCTCTCTTGGTAAAGTGAATTTTATATAGTGAATACCGTTAAAATCCTTAAAACCAGTATCTATTACTACTATTGTGATTATTGGCATAGTCACCACTGTCACCACCTCCTCCTCCTTGTTTGGAAAGAGAAGATGCTTCTTTGTGGTTTGTTAGTCTTTGAAATTTGTTGTTTTAAAAATTTCGTATTTTAAATTTTGTTTCACTGTTCACTAAATAAGCCAGCTCACTTTGCTTCTAGTGTGCTGGTTTGGTGAAAAATCTGCCCTCTGTTAATTCTAAGGTTTAAAATTGAAAATTTTCATATTTCAAAACAAAAATATAACAATATGGCTTCTCAAATCAAGGAAGGTAATGGCTGTTGGAACAGCCATTATGAAAACAGCTTCCTCCCACTACCTACATAATATACATACAACAATGATAAAGAAAAAGAAGGTGAAAGCAACAGCACGAGCACACTTTGTGCAACAAGAACTATGAAGTAACAGCGATAAAGACAGTTGTTGGCACACCGCTTACGACGTCGAGGGTTCCAGTTGATCCGATCAACGGAACAGCCTGCTCGTGAAATTAACGTGCAAGTGGCTGAGCACTCCACAGACACGTGTACCTTTAACGTAGTTCTCGGGAGAGATTCAGCTTGACACAGTGTGACAAGGCTGACCCTTTGAATTACAGGCACAACAGAAACAGGAAGAAAGAGTGAGAGAAAGTTGTGGTGAAAGAGTACAGCAGGGTTCGCCACCATCCCCTGCCGGAGCCTCGTGGAGCTTTAGGTGTTTTCGCTCAATAAACACTCACAACGCCCGGTCTGGGAATCGAAACTGCGATCCTATGACCGCGAGTCCGCTGCCCTAACCACTGGGCCATTGCGCCTCCTATAAAGACAGTGAAGCAAGAGAAAAATAACCCACAGCAATAACAATGAATCTAAATAACAACAACAACAAAAATGAGACCACAGAACAAAAAACAAAGGATTAGATTTTCCATTTCACACACCTTACAAGCTTTGCCTCCACTGCTACCATCACCATGAGCACAAAAGATAATGAAAATAAACCATGCAAATCTGCTGTTAGTGATTTCCCTGATGTAACATGGCAAATGACTGAAGACACTTTTATTGACACAATCAAATTTAAAAGTACACACCATGAATCAACACCCGTACTTATTAGTTTTTTAAAATTTTGTTAAGCCTGGTACTTATTCTAGTGGTTTCCTTTTTGCCAAACTGCTAAGTCACGGGGACATAAACAAACCAAAGCTGGTTGTTGAGTGGTGGTGGAGGACACAGACACAAAGACACACATGCAGGAACGTGTGCACATGTACATACACACACATGCATGAACGCATGTGCATGTACACACACACAGACACACATACACACACACATGCACACACACACATATACATACATGCATACATACATACATACATACATACATACAATGGGCTTCTTTCAGTTTCTGTCACCCAAATCCACTCACAAGGCTTTTGTTGGCCCAAATGTATAGTAGAAGACACTTGCTGAAGGTGTCATGCAGTGGGACTGAACCCAAAACCATATGGTTGGGAAGCAAACTTCTTACCACACAGCCATGTTTTCACTTATCATTAGAATATTTTTGTCACAGAAATAACAATTGACTTGAATCTCAATTAGTTACCATCTTATGTAATTAAATAAATGAACAAATAACATCTAAAGAGAACCAGCTTGGGAGTGGGTGAGTGCACAAAGTTAATATTGCTGATCTCCAGATTCATGACCACCATGTTGAAAATCTAACCACAATTCTAGGACAAAACACATTCGTTAACTTGTTTTACTCTCTAATTAGCTTGAATTTTGGTACTTGTTTTGATGGTCATTAAATATTGATTTCAAATTTTGGCACAAGGCCAGCAGTTTTGGGGAAGGGACTAAGTCAGTTACATTGACCCCAGTGCTCAACTGGTACTTATTTTATCGACCCTGAAAAGGATGAAAGTGGAATTTGAACTCAGAGCGTGCAGATGAATGAAATGCCACTAAGCATCTTGCCCAGCATGCTAATGACTCTGCCAGCCCACTGTAGCTCTACCCAACATGCCAATGGCACAGCTGCTTCACTGCATTCTTGATAGTTATTAATATTAAGAAAGATTTATTTAAGGTGTAAGATTGGTAGAAATAATGAAATGTTAAATGAAATGCTTTGTGGTATTTACTTGCAGCTATTTTTTAATTCTAATTTCAAATCCTACTGGGGACAATGTTGCCGTTCAATTTTTCTCCCCCATTGGTCAAAAGGTCAATAAAAATGAAACACTGAGATAAATGCAATCATTTATACACAAGCATCAGATGTGAGGCCTCTTATCTCTTTAAGAAATCATAAGGATTATGACACCATCTCTTCAAAATACATGTGGAAACCAGATACAACTGGACATGAAATCCAAACATACATAGATATTCTGGAATCCCAGTTTCATAAGCTGATGGATGTAAATCCTTTACTGCAGTCCTCACGAGTAACTCAAATGCATATCTATGCCAAAGTTATTATTCTAATTGTTTTCATTTTTTTCTATTATATGTTATTGGATTTTCTTTTTTTTTCTTCTGACTTTTCTATAAAATATCATGTTTTTTGTTTCTGTTGTAGGAAGGATTTCTTTGGAAGCGATTATGTAAATTAATCTCTGATCAATGTCTTGTAATTGGAGATGTTAGTGCTGAATGGCCTTTTAAATGTAAGGAGGTTAAAGAACCTGTGGAAAAAGACAATGAATCCGGTGAATTGTCTGAAAGTAACAACCAAGATACAAAGCCACAAGGCAACTATATTGCCAGTGGTCAAGTTTTCCGGATTCAACAGGACACAACTGTCACCGATGTGATTGAATATACAAAAGATTACATAGGTGAGAGTCAAAATACTTCTATTACACTGTGTAACATGATTTTTGTCCTTGGGTAGGAATGGTTATCTCTTATTTGCTTATCCTTAGAAAGTATGAAAAAATGGCTAATATCTCCTTCAAACATAAGGTGGTGAGCTGGCAGAATTATTAACATGCTGGGCAAAATGTTTAGCAGCATTTTGCCTGTCTTTACAGTCTGAGTTCAAATTTACTGAAGTTGACTTAGCCTTTAATCCTTTCGGGGTTGATAAAGTAAGTACCAGTTGAACACTGGGGTTGATATAATTGACTTATCCCATCCTCTGAAATTGCTGGCCTTGTTCCAAAATTTGAAATCAATATTTCCTTCAAACTTTGCTTTTGTTACACTATTTATTCAAACCCCAAAGAATTCCTCTCTACACATGTCTATGATGCTCCTCCACTTCTCCTGCTCATCATCAGAGACACACATATTGTTAACTTCTTCTTATGGACATGCTCAAGTGGTTAAGGTCAAGCAACTGACAAGCAAATCTGTAGTTATTGAGCAGAATATTTGCTACAATATTTCTGCTTCAGTAACTCAGCACGGAATCTGTCTAGAATATAATGGAAAACAGGTGAGTTTCAAAACATCAATGTCCAGGTGACAAAAACAAAATTTGAAGGGAATAACAGTCATTTCTTTTGATTTCTGAATAGAAGCAAATAGGAAATAACACTTACTGATCAAAGACAAACAAATAAAAATTTTGGTACACAGTGTTGTTCTCTCAGTTAGGCCAGATGTTTATTCACTCAGAATCTTTTTCAGTACAATGATCATCCTTCATCTATGCATAATATCAAATATTTATTTGAGAGTGAAATAAAATTGTGTAGCAAGTATGTTATCTTGAAGGGAATTAAAGACATGTGAAAAGAATTGATTTTAAATGAAAAGCAAAGATGATTTGCTGGTGCAGCCTGCTGCTTGATAATATTTTCACCAGACAAGATCAGTTTGTTTTTTGTTTTTTTTCACAGTAAACAGTTGGTTGAATCCATACCTGTGTATTATTGGTACTTATTTAATCAATCATAGCGAGATGAGCTAACATAGGAGCTTCTATATGAATGAACTATTTATTTATACCTCACCATTAAGAAGAACCCATTGGATAATATAGTCTGGATACATGTAAAAAACAAAAAAAGGGAATGTGATGGTTGATATACTTTTCATAAGTTTGTCTGATCAGGTCTGACCTAGAGCTAAACAAACAACAACAACAACAAAAATCCCAAATGAGATGAAAATTAAAATTATCACTAAGCCTGTCAGTTTAGTCCAGAATTATGGATACACCACAAAATCCCTCTTGACTAAATCAATAAGTATTCTATCTTTTATCTTGTTTCAGTCATTTGACTGCTGCCATGCTGGAGCACTGCCTTGAGGAATTTTAGTTGAACTAATTGATCCCAGGACCTTTTCGTTTTTTGAAGCCTGGAACTTATTGTATTGGTCTCTTTTGCTGAACTGCTAAGTTATAGGGATGTAAACACAGACACTGGTTGTCAAGCAGTGGTAGGAGACAAATACAAAGACACACACATACACACACACACACACACAGACGCACTCACAACATACACACATGCACACATACACACACATGTACATGATGATATTCGCTTTCACTTATAATATATCTATTACTCTTTTACTCGTTTCAGTCATTTGACTGCGACCATGCTGGAGCACCACCTTTATAGTCGAGCAAATCGACTCCAGTACTTATTCTTTGTAAGCCTAGTACTTATTCTATCGGTCTCTTTTTGCTGAACCGCTAAATTATGGGGACGTAAACAATCCAGCATCGGTTGTCAAGCGATGCTAGGGGCACAAACACAAACACAAACATATACACACACATACATATTTATATATA
>NC_068994.1:18200956-18202797 GCF_001194135.2 Octopus bimaculoides
CATCATCATCATCATCGTTTAACGTCCACTTTCCATGCTAGCATGGGTTGGACGATATATATATATATATATATATATATATATATATATACACATATATACAACGGGCTTCTTTCAGTTTCCGTCTACCAAATCCACTCACAAGGCTTTGGTCAGCCTGTGGTTATAGTAAAAGACACTTGCCCCAGGTATCACACAGTGGGACTGAACTCGGAACCATTTGATTGGGAAGCAAACTTCTTACCACAAAACCACACCTGTGCCTATTGTCTTTTCTGTTTTTTAATTTTCCTCCTCTGTTTCATATTCTCCTTCAGGATGTCTATGAAACTAAAGTGGAGCTGTCACTTTGTTCTTTTCTTGATCTTGAGCTATAGACATTTTTCTCGATCTTTCTTTCTCTGCTTCCTTTCAGCTTCTGAATCTTTCCTTCTTTCTCTGACATCAGCTTTCTATCATTACAAAACAAGGTGTCTGATTTCTGGAGTAAAGCAATTAAGTTGGATTCCTACTGGAGGCTGCAAAATTTCTTCAACAGAATGTTTTTATTCGTTTGAAACAGCAGTTGCAGTCTTGCAACTTAACACCATTTGAAATTCTCTCTCTCTCTCTCTCTGACACACGCACGCACACACATTTATGCTCACATACATGCACACATACACATATATATGTATACACACATCCATGCCCACACACACACATTCATGTACACATACATACATACATACATACATGCATACATGCATATGTATGTGCATACACATGCACAGACAGACAGACAGACAGACACACACAAACACACACACTCCATAACCTAACAAGTTTATCAATGCCTTGTCTGTGTTTGGAGTGGGTAATGTTGTGTGGTTAGGTATTCTCTTTGTAACCACATACCTTTTGGTTCAATCTCATTGCAGAACACCTTGAACAAGTGTTTTCTTCTATATTTTCTATATTCTTAGAATGATCAATGCTGTGTGAAGGAAATGCAGTAGACAGAAACTGTATGAAAGTCCACACACATGTATGTCTGTATTGTGTTTGCATTTGTGTGTGTGTGTGTGTGTGTGTATGTGTGTATTACAGTAGATAGAGCCAAAAAGCTAAGTGATAGGCTTGGAAAGACTAGAAGGAAGGTGGTTGCAGAGAGTATTGTGAAGTAGCTAGAAGAGAAGCGAGGTGTCAGATATACCAAGCTAGGGAAGGAGCAAAGAGTAAGAGATTTGCACATGTTCTGTGATGTTATAATCAGAAGCATGAGGTGATTTAGATTGCGAAATAGTGTACTAGAAGGCGGCGAGCTGGCAGAAACGTTAGCATGCTGGGCGAAATGCTTAGTGGTATTTTGTCTGCCGTTACGTTCTGAGTTCAAATTCCGCCGAGGTTGACTTTGCCTTTCATCCTTTCGGAGTTGATTAAATAAGTACCAGTTAAGCACTGGGGTCAATGTAATCGACTTAATCCCTTTGTCTGTCCTTGTTTGTCCCCTCTATGTTTAACCCCCTGTGGGCAATAAATACATAAATAAATAGATAGTGTGCTAGAAAACAATCATGACTGTGTTGGGAAAAAGTGTATTTGGAATGATAAAGCACACTTAACTTTAATATTTATGAAAAGAAAAAGGCATAGAAGTTCCATTATGTCATATTGATGTGATAAGTAGCTTGCTTACCAACCACATGGTTCTGGGTTCAGTCCCACTGTGTGGCACTTTAGGCAAGTGTCTTCTACTATAGCCTCAGGCCGACCAAAGCCTTGTGAGTGGATTTGGTAGACGGAAACTGAAAGAAGCCCATCATATATATGTATATATATATATATATATATATATATAT
>NC_068994.1:18203070-18204400 GCF_001194135.2 Octopus bimaculoides
TATATATATATATATATATATATATATATATATGTATGTATGTATGTGTGTTTGTGTGTCTGTGTTTGTCCCCCCACCATCACTTGACAACCGATGCTGGTATGTTTACGTCCCCGTAACTTAGCGGTTCGGCAAAAAGAGACCGATAGAATAAGTACTAGGCTTACAAAGAATAAGTCCTGGGGGCGATTTTCTCGACTAAAAAGTGGTGCTCCAGCATGGCTGCAGTCAAATGACTGAAACAAGTAAACGAGTAAAAGAGTAAAGAGTACATGTCTGTGAAATACTCAACCTGACCTGACACAAATCCATTTACTTTTACTTTGTCTTATTTCTCTGGAGGTTTTTGACCATTTCTCATAGTTGTAAACTTCCTTTATCTCCCTCGTATCCTACTAATTATTTAGTTCTTTCCACCTTGTTCGTATGTATGTTTGTTGTAACTGTATATGTGTCATTTGGGTCATCACCCCATTTGTCCATCTTGGTCATTTATCTCCTACCTGACCAGACCCTTTTCAACTGGTCTTGCCATTTCAACTGGTCTTGCCCTTAATATAAATTCACACTTTACCCATGCACTTTACTTCCTTCTACATCACACAGATCCCATACAACTTATACCCCCCCCCCCCCTGCATTATTTACACTGACTCGGTCTCCTTCCTCTCACCACTTCCACTCCTCCTCATCATTTCTTCACTTCTTTTATTTTTGCAATGTTGTGACCTGATATTTAGTTTAAAAAATTTTTTTTTTTTTATTCTCCCTACCCAAAGAAGAACAAGTGTTCAAAATGCTGGATTTTTTCATCCCTCACAATAAATCAGCTTACTGAAATTCATTTTTCTGCTTCAAGCTTTTTGTATTTTAGATGCCTGGAGTAGATAACATCTTATTCTGTTCTTCATTACTCATTGTTTAATCTTTTGTTGTTTTAATCTATCCATCACTTCCTCTACACACCTTCATCTCATCTTTTGCTCTAGTAACCCAGTTACATCATTGTAGTGTATGTATTTATGTATATATGTACATATGTATATATGAGGAGGTGCTTGGAACAATGTTTGTATGTGTGTGGATGTTTTTATGTTGTGAGTGTGTGTATATGTATGTGTGTATAATGTATGTATGTATGTATGTATGTATGTATGTATATATGTTTGTATATATATATATGAAGGAATGTTTGGGGGTGTGTTTGTAGGAGTAGATGTTCACACATTGTGTGTGTATGCACACACACACATATATATATATATATATATATATATATATGTATATATGAAGGAATGTTTGGGGGTATGTTTGTATGAGTAGATGTTTA
>NC_068994.1:18205942-18207775 GCF_001194135.2 Octopus bimaculoides
GTTGTTTTCACTGTCCAATTTTTCCTGTCTTGGTTTGTGTTTGCCACCTTGGAATCCTCTGTGTAGTGGGTTGATCCACTACTCAGGAAGAGACTATTCTAGAGTACGTTCTGTCTTATCTTCGAAACGTCAGGTTAGAATAGAGACAGCTGATGAAGGAATATTCCAAGTGGCTTTCCGTTTTCCTCTGTGTTCGTTCCGTTGTCTGTAGTTCATTGTTCTAACGTCCTGTACCCTGATATGCATATATATACACATGTAGATGTAAGTATGTACATATATGTGTGTATACATGTATATATATTCTTTGTATTATATATATATATATATATGTTTACATAGTTATTGATATATATAAATATGTATATGTGTATGTATATATGTATGTATTTTTTATGTATACTCACATACACAAACACACGCACATACACAATACACATGCACACACATTCTCTCTCTCTCTTGCGTGCGCACACACACACACACACATACACATGCTCTCTCTCTCATACACATACACAAACACACCCACCCATATGTGTGTATTTGATTTTATGTGTATATCATGTATTATCACATCAAACATTCAATATACACTGGCAAGGAAGTGTGGAGTGTCTGACATATGTTTATTTGTGTTTAAATAACTGCAAAATTAGATCCATTGCATGGATTTGTGCCAGTATCCTGGAGGATACTTTTCTAGGTGGAGATTAGCAACTCTCAGTGGCTGACATTGTCTTTTTTTTCCCCAACTCAGCCATTATCAAGCAGACTTATCATCAGATTCATTCCAGTGTGACCATCCCTTCTTATTTCAGATATACTGTTTCAAGACCTATATCCATTATTTTATCTCTTCTCTTATCTTTTTACTTGTTTCTTCAGTCTTTGTACTGCAGCCATGCTGGAGCACTACCTCGAAGGGTGTGGTCAAGCAAATTTACCTCAGTACTTATTTTTTTAAAAACCTGTTACTTATTTTATCGGTCTCCTTTTGCTGAACCATTTGGTTGGGGGGATCTAAACAAACCAACACCTGTTGTTAAGTGGTGGTTGTGGGTCAAACAGAAGGATATATATGTATGTATGTATGGATGGATGCATGCATGTATGCATGAATGTACGATGGGCTCCTTTAAGTTTCTGTCTACCAAATCCACTTGCAAGGCTGTAGTAGAAGACACTTGCCCAAGGTGTGACAAAGTGGAACAGAACCCAGAACCATGTTGTTGGGAAGCAAGCTTCTTGCCACACAACTACACCTGCACCTGTGATGGGCTTCTTTCAGTTTCTATCTACCAAACCCACTCACAAGGCGTTAATCAGTCAAGGGCTGTAGTGGACGACACATACGCAAGGTGTCTCAGGGTGGGACTGAACCCAGAACCACGTAGTTGGGAAGCAAGCTTCTTACCACAAAGCTACTTCTACATCTCTTTTTATGATAATATTCTTTATTGTTTTTCTTGTTTTAGTTTCTGGACTGTGGCCATGTTAGGGCAGTACATTGAAGGATTTAAACTGATGACATTGGCCCCTGTACTTATTTTTAAGCTTGGTATTTATCGTTTTGGCTCCTGTTTGCTGAACTGCTAAGTGATGGTGCATAAACACAGAATACTGCCTTTCAAGTGGTATGAACATACAGACAGACATGGAGACAGGTACTTATACATGCACACATGTGTGCATACTATATATGTATGTGCTTGCATATATATACATATATACATATGGATATATGTGTGTGCGTATATATATATATATATATATATATATATGTATATGTATGTGTTTGTTTAATAATTTTATGCCCAATTTTCCATGCTT
>NC_068994.1:18208006-18213608 GCF_001194135.2 Octopus bimaculoides
ATATATATATATATATACGCACACACATATATCCATATGTATATATGTATATATATGCAAGCACATACATATATAGTATGCACACATGTGTGCATGTATAAGTACCTGTCTCCATGTCTGTCTGTATGTTGATACCACTTAAAAGGTAGTATTCTCTGTTTATGCACCATCACTTAGCAGTTCAGCAAGCAGATGCCAATACAATAAATACCAAGCTTAAAAATAAGTACAGGGGCCAATGTCATCAGTTTAAATCCTTCAGCGTACTGCCCTAACATGGCCACAGTCCAGTAACTAAAACAAGAAAAACAATAAAGAATATTGTCATAAAAAGAGGAGATGCAGAAGTAGCTTTGTGGTAAGAAGCTTGCTTCCCAACTACATGGGTCTGGGTCCAGTCCCACCCTGAGACACCTACTTCTCTTGTAGTGGCCAAACTATAAAGAAGACATCAGTATTGTTTTGATCTATCATGAAACCAAATTACATCTCATTTTGGTTAAACCTCTTTCTAATTAACTGGGCTATAGCTCTAATTACTTCTGTAATTACTTCTTTCTAAGGTATCACCTTTACACTTGTAACAGTTGACTATGAGGATGCTTCTCCAGTCATTGGGTATGATGCCTTCTTGTACAACTTGATTAACTATATGTGTAACTAGGCCATATCCTACACTGCCAGATATTTTAAGCATTTCAGAAGTAATTCCTGATGGACCAGGAGCTTTTCCAGTCTTCATTTTCTTAATTACTTTATCTATAACACTATTGTCAACACGAATGGCAGGATCCTCTGTCAGGTTCACATTAGAAAGACTCTCTTTCTCCTATGCATTCTCCACTTTTAATAACTTTTCATAATGGCACTTCTATACCTTCTTTACAGAATCTCTTTCACACACACACACACACACACACACATAATGGAGAAATTGTACAAAATGTATAAATAGATGGTGAGTAAAGCATTGGCACAGTTTCTATTACCTGTTGTTATCCGTAGATTTATTGCAAGGACTTTGTAGTGGCAGTTGGGGTAATAATAAGGATTATTACAAAGTGGCATAGCATTACCTTTAATTTCTTTTTATATATACAGCTTTACACAGACCTACATGATCCAACTGCATCGATTAGTAACCATTGCAATTGCAACCCTACTAAAATACTGGTGCAGTTTCTTCAGTCTTCACTTTAATATCCTTTGATTTAACTATTTAAAGTTTTTCATTTATCAACTCTGAGTTGTATGATGTAGAGTTGTTTGTGAATTTAGACGCAAACTATTTTCAATTCAAGTTTTCATTGGATAATCATTTATAACCCATTATTTCAAAACATTCTGTGGTTTAAATGTTTATTACTCACTTACACCGAGCAAAGGTGAATTTTCTCATGTGCAAGCATCTTAAAGTTTGTTCCTGTCTAGAACTGATTATGTTACCCTTAGATGTAAAAATTTGGTAAAATTCTTCTAAACATAGGTCACATTTATTAGTTCAAGGTCTGTATGGTTTTGCAGTACAAATCAATTCCCAATTGATAGTATAGTCTTTGCATATATATATATGCAACAGGATTTAAAATTTTTTTTCAGTTTCTGTCCACCAAATCCACTCAAGACTTTTTGGGTGACCTAGGGTTATAGTAGAAGATACTTGCCCAAGGTGCCATGCAGTGGAACCAAACAGGAAAATTCCTAGTTATGAAGCAAGCTTCTTAACCACAAACTCATTCCTGTGCCTACAGTAGGGTGTTTTGAGTGAGATTTTGCTACAAAACCTTGTAAGTCAAGTTACTACCCTTATAAGCTCCTTTGTTGGTTCGTTGTTGTTTTTTTATTGAATCTAGGTCAACTAAGATAAACAGGTCTCTGATCAAAGGTATTCTAACCCCTGATAACCCTGTTTTTTTAGGGTATAACACATGATGTATCATTTCTTTAAAATGATAAGGTGTAATTCGAGGGATGTTTGACTTCTCTGTCTAGCATGCCAAACAAGCATTTAGAAACTCCTTCATTAGTTTAGTGTTTGTTAGGATTGGCAATATTCAATTTGATACAGTTGTGAAATCATATATATTTGTGTGTGTTTATATAAATATATAATCCGCAGAAGATTATTTCTATCCACTCATATACCTACATGAAATCTTGTTATGAATTCAAATACAGACTTCCTTTCCCTACCCTCCTCATACAAACATAATGCATGCACTTTTTTCTAGTTCCATTTTTTTTAATGTTTACCTTGCATTACCAGAGCTCACTACATGTTTAACTACAAGTTATATATATCTTTTGGACTTCACAGACTATCTATTTTATATCTTTCAATTATATAAGACTTTCATCTATTTGAAACCTGATAACCATAATGTATGTTTAATATACATAAATCATATATTTTTTTTTTCTTTCCACTTATCTATCTCTTCTAGTTTTTCAGATAGCTTTAACCCTTTGGTGACTTTAATCTCATACAATTATCTTCTAAAATTACCTGAACTTAATCTGACATTTACTTTACTGTTTTAAATGTTTTTTTTTTTTTCTTTTTTATCATATGAGTAAGCCTTGGCTGGTTCTATAAACTGGTGTATTTGCATATGAATTATTAGAGTATTTACAGTTGGAAAATATACCTACTCATAGTTCTCATCTAAGAAGACAGAGCAGTGTCTATTTTTAACTAAGCAAGTTGAGGCAAGCAAAGAATACATTTCAAACTCATGTGATAGCTTTTCTCTTTTATCTGTTACTTGTTTCAATCATTGAACTGCAGCCATGCTGAGGCACTGGCTTGAAGGGTTCTAGCTGAACAAATAAACCTCAGTACTTATTGTCTAAAAATGTGACATTCATTCTGTTGAAATATTTTGCTGAACCACTAAGTAAATAAACCAACACTAGTTGTCAAATGGTGGGGGCACAGACAGACAGACAGACAGACAGACACACACACACACACACACACACACACACACACGTACAGATACAACAGACTTATTTCGGTTTCCATCTATCAAATCCACTCACAAAGCTTTGGTTGGTCTTAAAGTTGTAGTAGAAGACACTTGCCAAAGGTATCATGCAGTGGGACTGAACCCAAAACCATTTGGTTGGTAAGCAAACGTCTTACTCCACAGCCCTGCCTGCACCTATAAGATCAAAAGGAAACAAACCCTGAGGATGATGCACCATCTTGATTTGATCTCAGAATGCCCTGCATTTTGTCCAACATTCTTAAAGATTTGGTCAAGTTAACATACCATGTTTTTTCTCACTAAATTATTCTCTTCCCTTCATCTCTTGAATGTCAACCCTCTTGATTCAAAGGCAGTGAAATGACAAAATCATTTGAGTGTAGGACAAAATGTCTTGTATTTGTTCTGGCTCTCTGTGCTCTGAGTTCTAATATTGCCAAGGTCAACTTTGCCTTTCATCTACTTCTTAAAATATTAGGGTGGTGGATTGGCAGAATTGTTAATGCATCAGATAAGTTGCCTTGTGTTATATGTTCTAGCTTTTACTTTCTGAATTCTTGGGGTAGTAGACTTAATCCATCACTGGTTTAATATCATCATCAGGTTCTTGGGTACTTTTAGCAGAGTTCTCTTTGTTGCAAACATTCAGCTCAGGCCTCCAGCTTGAAGATAACCTTTTCTGTTTCTCCTATTATGTATTGTATAGATTGTTATTGTATAGTTTTCTATTGTTTATTTCACAGGAACAGAAAGATTTTATTTGCAATAAAAATGCAAATCATCCTTTCTTTCTTAAATAGCTCCTCTTAATTTTTTCTTTCCCTAGAATTTCCACAGGTCCTGCTACTAGATGATGATAGTACTAAGAGTTTTGAGAGAAAAAGGTCCTTTATAACTGTAGAATTTACCGGTTAAAAGGGGCTTCCATGTTGTAGACTAATCCTTTCCAGACTTTAAAATCTATAGAGCCAGCATTCAACTCCAGTTTCTGTAATATTAAGCAGATGAAGAACAAATCTGCCAGCCAATAAGATGTATTACTACTGGTATCTTTTCCTCTGGGTGGAATTAAACCAAGAACTGCCAGCTAAGGAAACACTGCTTCCACTACTTCAAATTAAATGATCTTGATCATTGTGATTTAAGTATCTTGGTGTTGTGGATGCAACATAGTAAATAGGACATGGATCTCAGGGTTGGGTACCTAGAACTCTGTCACTTTAGCCCTCAGTACATTCATTTCTGCTTTATTCTGACTACCATATGCTGTCAGCCATTTAGACCAGCCATATCCAGCCTAAATATTTTACCTGTCTATGTTCACTCTGACCAGATCAGGCCTACCTCTCACAATTACCCTGCAATATCATTCTAAAAATAAACATATCATCACATCATTGGAAACTCAAGGCTTAGAGATAATGTGTGATTAATTCAAAACAGTGTGAATAAAAAATAAGCATTACAATTGACAGAGTAATCTGAATGCTAAATGGTTAAATTAGTTTTCAATATATATTTTCATAAATTCTTAACAACTGAACTCCCTTAAATCACCTTCTTTTATATTTTTCTCAAGGAAGCAGGATTTTCAGAAACCTTGATCTATGATCCCAAGATTTGTTATATCTTTTTCATGAAAACAAATTAACTTATATTTCATCCAATTGGTTTTTTTTCCTTTCAAAATTATAAACAAAAAGAACATCCAAAGAACCTTTCGTTCTTGTATTTGGTTTGCAAGATTCTTGATATGAGCTTGTGTGTTGAAACATATTTTGTTGTATTTTGGGACAGTCATTACACCAATAACAAACACACACACATTGGTTCTATTTCACTTCTTTATGATTATTCACCTATTTGTTAGCACATTCAGTTAATCAATCAATCAGTTATGTTTGCCAACAGACAGACCTGAAGCTGATCTAGCGTAAAGAGGGAATTGTGAGTGGATTTGGTAGATGGAAACTGAAAGAAGCCCATCATATATATGTATGTATGTATGTATGTATGTATATATACAAAACGTCAAAAGAGCTGCTCCATTTCTATTGCATTTTCCAATCCCATGTCGACCTAAAACAGGCCATGAAACATAGTCCCTTCCAACTCTTGCATTGAAATCTCCCAAAATGACCAGCTTGTCAGAAATTGGTACTTTCCTCAATAATCTTGCTAGATTGTCATAAAACTGTCCCACAGTTTCCTCAGAATGGGACATTGTTGGTGCATAAATACTGACAACGGTAAGAAACCTACCTTTTGTCAGTTTGATACGGCATGACATGATCCGGTCAGATATACCACTTGGAAGCTCTGCAATGGAGGACACTAATGTATTCTTGAGAGCAAACCCAACACCAGATTCTCTACGCTGACAGTTAGGTAGGCCATTCCAGAAGATAGTATATCCATAAGCAGATTCCATTACTTGACCCTCACCAGAGAGACGAGTTTCAGAGAGAGCAACTATATCAAGGGAATATTTCTTTAGCTCACATGCAATAAGTGCAGTACGCCTTTCTGGCCTCTTCGTGAAATTATCATCAAGAAGTGTGCGCACATTCCAACAGCCAAAATTCAAACGATGTTTATTTTTACTTTTTCTT
>NC_068994.1:18216367-18223141 GCF_001194135.2 Octopus bimaculoides
GACTAAAAAGGTGGTGCTCCAGCATGGCTGCAGTCAATTGACTGAAACAAGTAAAAGAGTAAAGAGAGAAGGTAAAACGAAAACTGACAAAAATAAACTGCTACTTCTGTTCAAACTTTTAATTTCTTCTTTTCTTCCTCCTTCTTCACAGCAGCAGCAAAAACAATAGCAGCAGCAAGTTATTCTTGTATTGTCCATTTCCTGTTTTCCTTCATCACCTAGAAAACTAATGTATTTTTGTTGTTCCCATCACCCTTACCTGCTTTTTTTCAAAGACAACTTCCCTCTCCCTCCCCACCCCTCTGCTATCTTCTCACCTTTCTCCTAGCTGCTGTCTTTATTCTCCAACCCCCACTCCTGCTGCTTCTCATTACATCCTCTTCTCTCTCTCTCTCTCACTCTTCATTGTTTATCAACATATCTCTTCTATCTTTTCCTTATCTATGCGACTGTTTCATTGTGGTGTAGCCAGCCAGTGATAAAGTTAAGTTTCTGTTCTATTGTGGCATTTATCTCCTCCCTCCCAGAAAGACCGTTTTTTTTGTACTTCCAGGCCAGTGGGGAAACATTCTCAATAAACATGTCAGAGTAAAGTAAGTAAGTGGGTAAATAAACTGAAAAACATGTTTTCTTCTTGTTATAACAAATGCAATCAGCTCTGCAACTCAAGCAGACTGTTGTCAGATGACCTCTGATGTTACCCCCACTTCAGTCAAAGGAAACATCTGTAACCTTCCCTCTCTCTCACTCCTTCTCTCCAATATATATATATATATATATATATATATATGAACATATACATAGTATATCTTTTTGTGCACAGTTAGATATACAACTGCTACTGTTGAGCTTAGAGCTCCTTCTAGATTATCATCATCCAGCCTGCTTCTATTAGAGTTGTTTGGTTATTACTATACTTATTAGTTATTAGTGGCTATGATAAACAGAGCAAATGTAGGAGAAATTATGGTAAACACAGGTTCATATCATTTTATATCATTTTCACTCTGTGTACATTTCAGCCTTGTGGTTATTTGAAACCCCTGCATTGTATGTTCCAAGTACAAATTGATAAAAACCTGTGTTTACTATAATTTCTCATATGTGTGTGTGTGTGTGTGTGTGAAAATAATCCATTTCCAAGTAAGTTTATCTTAACCTTTTTGATGTGACTCTACTCTATACTGTTTTCTTCTCCCATCCTTCTCTAATACCCTTTTTCTCTCCCTTCACCATTTTCTGTCTGTTACTCTCTCTCCCTCCCCCTGTTTCTCCTTTTTCTCTTTCTCTTTGCTCACATGTGACCATTGTTGACCTTTCATTTCCTGCACGACATTCTAAGGACTGGACATTTTCTTTCTCTCTCTGCTATCTTTTCTCTTTTCAAAGAAAATATTTCTCCCAGCATTCACTATGTTCCTCTCGTTCTGGTCTAATGACCCTCCATGTTTGTTTGTGTTCTGTTTCCTTGTATGTCTCCACTGTTCTGTTTTTGTCCCCAACTTTGACCCTCCATAAATTCGAAATTTTATTTTGGAATTTACGGGAGCAACTGTCTTTGAAGACTCATATAGTCATTGAATGCTTACCTGTCTGCTTGTACTGATAACTCTCCTTGCTAATTCCAAACATACACCTCACATTTCTTCTTCTTGCCTTTGAAGTTATACTGTAGAAGCACATTTATTTAGCCTACTAAACTTTTTACATTTATATAATCTTTAAACAATTACAGATGATAATTTGGTAAATCCTACATGAGGTTAGTAGAAGGTTTTTGGACTACATGAAAACTCTGTCTTGCTCTTTTGTATCTCTTCAGACACCTCAGCTAGTTTTTATTCCCTCTGAATGAGCTAATTCTCTTGATACCTACCCATTTGAAATTGCTCATGGTTCTTTCTATGATACAAATTTCCTGTTTTAAAATGATCTAAGTTTCCATCAAAATTCTATGATAATTTATGTTCCAAACACCAGCTTTATTATAACAAAGTTATTTTACTAAATTCTTCTTTATTTTCAAAATTTATTAAAACAAAGGCAGTCTATACCTTTTGAATGAGATGCATTCAAAAAGCATACAACTTTATTTTTCCCTGTGAAAACTAGTGCTACATGGGCAAAATCCTTTGGGTGGGAGGTGATGCCACCCTTCCTGTGCCTGTGTGAAAATTTTTGCACCAGTAGGCACTGTAAGTTCCTGGCTGTTATGCATAGAGTGCAGATGTATAGTTTATGCTTGTCAGATTTTCGTTTTCATGCATGATGACCAAATGCATCGAGCAGAGATATTGCGTTAAGTTTTGCCAAAAGCTCAGTGATACTCAAGCTCAATCCATCCAGAAGATTCAGGAGACCTTTTGCGATGATTCCATGGGGTAAAACCCAAATCAACAAGTGGTACAACTGTTGCAGACATAGCTGCATCTCAGTAGAGAGCAAGGCATGCTCAGGCAGGCTATCCACAAGCTGAAACAAGGAGCTGATGGAGAAGATTTGACAAATAGTTATGGAAGACCTTTGTGTAACAATTCCACAAAATGGGAATAAGCACAAGATCAGTGTATTTTGTTTCAACAGAGGATTTGTGCATGTGGAAAGTATCAGTGAAATTTATCCCCAAGGTGCTGGCAGAGCAGCAGAAGCAACTCAGCATGGAAATCACTCAGGGTATGCTGAAAAATGGGTAAAATTATATAAACGTAGGTTAATCAACACCAAATATAATTGGTAAATTATTTCAATTTCAATGTTTCATCACAGATCTCTGCTAACAGAACCTTATGATGGAAACATTGTTTTATTTTCCAATCAGTTTTCAAGTCTTAAATCTCTGTTAGTGGACATACTGTTCAATTGTTTAATATCATTCTCTTCTACAAGAAATATATTTCTTGATTCATATTATTGCAGCTTCAATATATATCAGGTCATTAGAAGTATTTGAATAGCACTTCAAAGATTTTAATATTTTGATGAAAACCATTTTATTTTATTTTATTTTATTTTATTTTATTTTGTTTTACATTTGTTTTTCTATGTCTGCTTAAATGATTGTTTCTGTTGGTGAAATTGCTTTCACAGCTGGATTCTTAGCTCACCTGTGATACAACTTATACTAAGACAAAATGAAGCAAGTATAGTTATAGGACTTAACTAGAAATGCATAATAAACTGTAATTCATAAAGTTTGAACTCATGACCAATATGGCCCCAATAATCCAGTTCAAGCATTGTGTCTCATATAATGTCAGAAGATTTTAAGGTGAAGGTCAAAAGTAATAGTATGATATAGAAATCTTACTGAGTTTGTCCTTGTTATCATTGTAGTTGAATTTGTCCTTATATCTCTTCTTCAGTTGACTTATAATAAGGAAGTAATTGATCAAAGACACAGAAATAAAACTTTTTCCTGCTTTGGCCTGAATTTTGGCCATACAGTATACTCTATTATAAGAATATCTTACATCCAATTTGTTGTTGAGCCTGCTTATGAATATTAAACAAGGTACTGAGAGAAATTTTATATACAACAGTGTTTTGAATATTTGTTTTCTCATGTAAGTATGGACTGGATTTCTGAGTAAATGAATAAATTAATAACTTATGGTTTGTAATTTTTGTGTCTCACCTTCTTTGGAAGGAATGCACTTACCTCCTCTCACCAATGATTCCTTATCATTGTTATTCTGCAGCAAATGGGTATCATTTGATTATTTCTGGATGCCAGAAAGAAGTAGATAGCTGGATTAAAGCAGACTTGGTAAGTTAATCTTGTATTTGATTTTCATTGTAATCTCTTGCACCTGAAAAATTCATGTGGTTTGTACTCAAGGGACTGCTCATGACCCTTTACAGGGCCTCCAAGACTAGTGGGAAGGGAGGAAGGAAGACGGTATCCTTGAACTGAAGACCTGGCTTGAATGCTTGCAACATAATGGACCTAAGATACCAAGCAGTGCTGCCATACTGGGTAGGATCTAAATGGTTGAATTTAACATTGTATAAACATTTAATGGATTTGTGTAATTGTTAGAAAACCAAACCAAGAGAAGGAAAACGATCCTTGTGGTATTTGGTGATAACCCTTTATGTTCTGAACTCAAAATCCCATTGAGGTCAATTTTGCCTTTTGTACTTCTGGGTTGATTTATATTTCTGAAATAGCTTCTAGATATGAATGAAATTATTTATGTAATTCAAGGATGTTATCTGCAGTAAAAGCAATATCAAAGTTAGTGTTAACAATTAATGTATGGAGCATTATAAGGCTAACTATAAATATGTAATGCAGTTAAAATAATTGATATTATTCACTAAGTAATAATGTTTTTTCATATCATCCTGGTGAGATAGTAATGAATGAATCACTATGTTATTATGCATGGTTGTACATTTACTGGTGAAAAAAAAAAACTTGCTTAATGATTAATTTCAGGAGTGTCAGCTGCATGACAAACATCAGTGTTAACTATTTAATGCAGGAAACATTAAAAATCTTGAAATAAAATCAGGCATGGTTATGTGGTTAGGAAGTTGTCTTTGCAACCACATGATCTTGCATACCATCTTAAGCAAGTGTCTTCTCTATAGCCTTGGGTTGACCAATGCATTATAAGTGAAATTGGTGTACAGCAACTGTGCAGAAGCCCATTGTGTGTAAATGTATGTATTTATGTATGTATACAGAGAGAGAGAAGAAGAAGATATATATATTTGTGTATGTGAATGCATGTTTCTGTATGCATCTGTGTCTTTAACACTTTTGAAAAAAAAAACATGTGTTTATGTCCTCTAACCTAGCAGTGTGACAAATAGAAATTATTAAAATTCAAACCAGTTTTAAAAATAAGTAATGTGCTTAACACGACCAGTTAAAGTCTTACACGACAGCCCCAGCATGACTACAATCCAATGATTGAAACAAGTAAAAGACTAAATGAGTAATGTATTTATTCACCCCATTTGCTAATGTGATAAATAGAGTTAACTGGTTGGGGTTTTGTGATCAGAATATTCAGCAGGGGCTGACTGACTGTAGTATCTTCACAGTATTAGTGAAGTATGTCCTGGAAATGAAATGTTGTCTGCACACCCTGTTCTCTTGGAGTTTACCATTATCGTACAAATATACATTTTCTAAAAGTTTTTGAAAGAAGTCACTATTTAACCTGTAGCATCATTGTTTAACCTGTAGCACCTCTTGAGTTATCTAAATGTTGAGCTAACAACAATGCCTTTATGCGGTCACTCAACTTAAATAGCAGCTAAATTTCACTCAAGTCATACTCTGCTGTCTTTAGCCCTTTAGCATTGAGATAACTCTTATCAATTTCAATGCCTATTTATTCACATTGTTTTGAATTAATCATGCATTATCTTGTAGTGTTGAAAATTCGATGATATGATTGTATATTTTTAGAATGACATTGTAGGGTAGGTGAGAGATGCCAGATCTGGCCAGTTTTGAACATAAAACAGGTAGAATATTTGGGCTGGATATGGCCAGTTTAAATGCTAAAGGGTTTTTTAAAAAGCAGGGTACATTAGATACATTAATATTATTTTACTTGTTTCAGTCATATGACTGCAGCCATACTGGAGCACTGTCTTAAAGGGTTTTTGTCGAAGGAGTTTATCCTAGGACTTATTCTTTGTAAGCCTAGTACTTATTCTATTGTTCTCTTTTACTGAACTTCTAAGTTACAGGGACGTAAACACACCTATAGTTATAAACATAAACACGCCTATATTTACACTATTTAAAAAAATAAAAATAAAAATTTAAAAGCATTGCAGAATAATCACAGCTGGAGCATCTTTGATCATAAGTCAGGTTGTCCTGGGGTTAAACAACACCAGCAACAAGAAGTGTCTGAAAATGGTCTGGCACATTTATAATGATGGAGTGTTTTGTTGTAATCAACAGATGAGGCTTAAACAACTTCTCATTGAACAACCTGTACAAATGATTTATTCATAGTAATCAATACTCACCCCCCCCCCCCCATCAAACCTGTACAGGTGCGCAGTGTGCCACCTATAAGATGCAGAAGTGATTGCAGAGCAAAGTGAAACGAAGTACTTTATTCAAAAAACACAACACACTGCCAGACCCAAGAATTGAAATCATGATCTTGCCATCATGAGTGCAACACTCTAACCACTAGGCAGATTGATTTAAAGTGGTTGATCACAAAGAGAGAAAAAAAACTCAATTTTTCTACTGTAATCCTTACAGCAGTACTCCTCCACCCTCACTAAGGCCTCAGACTTATTTCCACTAAAACCAACAATGATAATAATCTATTTCCACCTTTTTGATGTTCCAGCATCAACTCAATAGATAAGCTCTATTATGGCTGTGTGATAAAGACATACCTTTTGTAACTGTGTGGTTCTGGGTTTGATCCCACTGTGTTGAAACTTGGGCAAGTGTCTTATTGCCATGTTGACCATGTCCCGATTAACCTGGCAAAAGGCCTCAACTTGACCAATAGCATCATCATCATCACCACCATCATTGTCTAATGTTTTTTCTTCATCTTTATTCCTTTCTATTTCTTTATTGCCCACAATAGGCTAAACATAGGGGGGACAAACAAGAACAGACAAAGGTATTAAGTCGATTACATCGTCCCCAGTGAGTAACTGGTACTTAATTTATCGACCCCGGAAGGATGAAAGGCAAAGTCGACCTCAGCGGAATTTGAACTCAGAACGTAACGGCAGACGAAATACCGCTAAGCATTTCGCCCGGTGTGCTAACGA
>NC_068994.1:18224537-18230361 GCF_001194135.2 Octopus bimaculoides
AGGCTTACAAAGAATAAGTCCTGGGGTCGATTTGCTCGACTAAAGGCAGTGCTCCAGCATGGCCACAGTCAAATGACTGAAACAAGTAAAAGAGAGTAATTTCCAAATTATAAATTACAATTAATTATTTAGGAAGACAAATTTCAATCTCAAAAATATTTTGCAGTTGGTCAGTATTATTATTTTTAACCCTTTAGCATTTAAACTAAATATTCTTCTGGTCAAATCTGACCTCTCAAACCTACCCTAAAATGTCATTCTAAATATAAACAATGACGTCATTGAAATTTCAAAGCTACGAGATAATTTATGATTAATTAAAAAACAATGTGAATTAACAAGTATTACATTTGATGAAATAATCTGAATGCAAAAGGGTTAATTCTGTTTCATGCTGTGTTACACACCAGTCTGTCCTTGAATAGTTCTAGGTTTTCCTGTGAGAAGAAAAGCTGTTTGGCTCTCATTTAACTTTTCTCCATTTCTAGACAAAGGAATGCTGTGTGCAGCTCCCATAATCCTTCTTACAATGCAATCAGTGCAATGTAGCTTGATTTTGAGTGAGAGAGAAAGAGACAGACAGACAGGCTGATGGCAGAAAATAATCAACCCCAGTACTTAATTGATATTTTATCAACTCTGGAAAGATGAAAGACAAAGTTGATCTTGGTAGGATTTTAACTCAAAGCAAAAAACCATTCTATCCAACATTTTATCTCTCTCAATTTATTTTCTTTAACATGTAACAAAATGTAATAAATGTAATAAACATGTAATAAAATAAAAATGCAATAAATCTAGTTTTGTGAATACCCTATCCCTTTAACACCATTTTACAAATTATTTGTGTTCCTTGCAGGCTGTTGGTTTACAGGCGACATTTCTGAAGACTGGTGGTCTATTCCGAAAGGAGAGAACTGATATACTGAATCGGTTATTTATTATTGAGCAGAAACTAATGCAAGAAGACAAACTGGTAACACTGCCAACCTTATGGAAATATCCCAAACTATTTCCAGATTCACTCACTACAATCTAATGAAATTTATATGAAGCAAAAGAAATTATTCATTTTGTGTTTCAACTAAAAACAAAATGCAAAAATAAATGAAGAAATAAAAACATTTCTTTAAATTTAAAAAAAAATTTCTAATATCTTTCCATTATGGAAAATGCTTGATTTTTGCATTATATTCTTTGATTGTTTTCTGTAAAACTGAGTTGATCTTTAGAGCAGGTAATATTTCCGAAACTTTATATATTTACTATAGTAAACAATTTTCCTTAGTTTAGGTTTAACTGCTGACTTTCTATTTGCAACCAATAACTTTATTTACCATGAATTTTTTCTTCATTTGAAGTTCAACATTTTCTCACTGTAATATCTTTTAATAGCTTGTAATAAGCACCACAGAGTAAGAGGTATGTTTACAACAAAACAAGACATTAAAATGTTTTCAATTTAGCTGGTTGAAGCCAATATACTTCTCTTGCATTGCTTATACTTTTACAAAAGGTATAAATACAATAAGCCTTATTTAACTACTTTCTAATTAATACAAAAAAAAACTTTCATAACTTACATGCTATTCTCAAATTTGGTTCAGTATTATGTGGCTAACGGTATTAACCCTTTAGTATTTACACCTGCCATATCCAGCCCAAATATTCTACATACTTCATGTTCAAAACAGTCAGATCTGGCCTCTCACACCTTTCCTACAATGTCATTCTAAAAATAGAAAGTCACATCATTGAAATCTTGTTGTTACGAAATAATGCATGATTAATTTAAAACAATGTTTATAAATATTACATTTTACATTAATCGGAATACTAAAGGATTAAACAAGAAATTACCTATGTCTTATGTTTCTTTTTGTCTTTGGAATATTGGTCTACATATTTTACTGTTGTGTTTCTTTGCAGTTTCAGTAAAATTTTACTTTCACCATCTTCTCAGAGTGCCATGAAAAACAATAGTTAAATTAGTGAAAAACATATTTAAACTGGCCATATCTGGCCCAAATATTCTACTTGTTTTAATGTTCAAAATGTGAAGATCTGGCCTGTTACACCTACCCTACAATGTCCTTCTGAAAATATACAATCACATCATTGAAATCTTGAAGCTACAAGATAATGCATGATTAATTCAAAACAGTATGAATAAATAAGAATTACATTTGACAGAGTAATCTGAATGCTAAAGGGTTAATAATGGAGCATTATATTAATTTCTTGTTAGGTTTTTGATGTTCCTTGCATTTCAGTATGATAATATTAACTTAGCTATTACAGTTTTATGATTACTTGTAATTTTATTTTTTATTCCAAAGGTTCTTTCCTTCAATTTTTCTATGTAAGCTTAGCTGGAATATTCTACCACACCAGGTATGATTACCATTTGTAATAATTTCAAACAAAGACTTAACTTGATCTGATTGTTCACAAAATGAGCTAAAGATTTCAATACTTGTCTTAATTGCTCTGCAATTAACAGTGAGCCATCTTAAATGGGTAAATAAATAAAATCTACATTCATTGTAATTTGTTTTAATATATTATTTTTTAAATTAAGGCAACGAGCTGACAGAACTGTTACTGTGCCAAGCAAAATACATAAGCAGCATTTTGTCCATCATTACATTCTGAATTCAAATTCCGTTGAGGTCGACTTTGTCTTTCATCTTTCCGGGGTTGGTAAAATCAGTACCAGTTGAACACTGGGGTTTATGTAATCGACTTACCCCATCCCTCAAAATTGCTGGCCTTGTACCAAAATTTGAAACCAATATATCATTCTTGAGATTATACAGAGATTATAGAACTTGAGGATTACAGCTTATATAGATTAGTTATAAGGTTTCCATTGTTTTGTTCAAATCATAATTTGGTTATTTTTACCAGTTTAGGAGTCATTATGATTAATTTCTAGAGTTTTTTCTGTCACCACATTAATAAGTATTTTTATTCTTTTTTTTTTACGTAATTAAAGGCATAGGCATAGATGTGTGGTAAGAAGCTTACTTTCCCACCACATGGTTCTGGGTTCAGTCCCACTGCATGGCACCTTGGGCAGGTGTCTTCTACTATAGCTTCTGACTGAGCAAAGCCTTGTGAGTGGATTTGGTAGATGGAAACTGAAAGAAGCCCATTGTATATATGTATCTGTGTGTGTGTGCATGTGCGTGTGTGTGTGTGTGTCTTTGTGCTTGTCCTCCATTGCCATTTGACAACCGGTGTCAGTTTGTGTACTTCCCCATAACTTAGTGGTTTGGCAAAATAGGCTGATAGAATAAGTACCTGGCTTAAAAAGAAAATAAGTACAGGAGTCAACTAGTTTGACTAAAAATTCTTTGAAGTGGTGCTCCAGCATGGCCATAGTCTAATGACTGAAACAAGCAAAAGATAAAAGATGGTATTTCATTTTGTAAGTGTATATTTTATTAAATTAATTGCAAAGGAATTATTCAAAATTTTGTCTTCAACATAATTAACCTTGCATAATTTAGGAATGCACGCTGTTGTGTATTTTTTTTGTTGTTGTTTGGACTGGAAGCAAAAATTTGTAGATCTAATCTTTCAAAAGCATAAAATCCTAAAAGTGTAAACAAAAGATTGTTATTAACATTGTCAAAATACTTTAGCTAGCATTACAGCTAAGTTATGAGAAAATCTAATTAAAACTTAGATGATTATTTTTCCCAGAAAAAAAAATGTACAAAAATTATTTTCAGGTATAGGTTCGCATTCATTAATATTAGTTCTGGTTTTTTTTTAATTTAAAAAATTTTTTGGGAAATTTATAATTTTGTTGTTTACTGATTAGATATGTTTGTTAGAATTACAAAATAACGAAATATTTGTGAAATGGATATATGTCTACTGCCCAACTAGTTTGTCTTAGATGTTATCAATTTCCTGCACAGGACAATGTTATATATTTCCTGAGTTTTTTTCTTTTTTTGTCTTTAATTTGTGATATCAACTATCAACATAGAACAACTTTTCTATGGTATCTAAAATTTGGTAAATTCCTTAGTAAAATTCACTGATGTCCCTTTCTAATTTTAAAACCCTGTAATGATTTCCAGCATAAGCACAAGTTTTGATTTTTGTGGGAGGGATATAATTGGTTAAGTTTTCTCTGGGAAAAGATGAAAGGCAGAATTAAAATTTTAGCAGGATTTGAACTTAGATTGTAAAGACCTGAAACAAATACTGCATGGTATTTTGTCCTCCTGTTTAAGGATTCTACCAATCCACCACCCTCATCTTAACCCTGTAATATACCTAGGATAAAGGGTAAATGACCATGGGATTGCACCTAGAAAGTTCCCCTCTGAGACACAAGTCTGGGCAAGTTTGTTTATGCAAGACTAGCAGTCACCCATGCATACCAGTCTCCCCTCTCCATGCCATTGATGTTATCCAAGGGAAAGACAAAGGCTGATACAGCTTGGCACCAAGTGATGTCGCAACTCATTTCTACAGCTGAGTGAACTGAAGCAATGGGAAATAAAATGTCTTGCTCAAGAACATGACACACAACTCGGTCTGGGACTCAAACTCACTACCTATTGTGATTGTGAGGTCAATGCTCTAGCCACTGAGCCATGTGCTTTCACTTATAATATATCTATTGTTAATGATTCTTGACTCTTTAAATGTTGAAATGTTATAGCAGGAAAATAAAGAAATTGAAAGCTTGGACAAGAAAGAAATTATAAGAGACACATAATCATCGTTTAACATCCGCTTTCCATGCTAGCATGGGTTGGACAATTTGACTGAGGACTGGCGAACCAGATGGCTGCACCAGGCTCCAATCTGATCTGGCAGAGTTTCTACAGCTGGATGCCCTTCCTAACGCCAACCACTCAGAGAGTATAGTGGGTGCTTTTACGTGCCACCAGCACGAGGGCCAGTCAGGCACTACTGGCAACCTTTTCTACTATAGCACAAGGCCTGAAATTGAAAGGAAGGGGCTGATTGAATACATTACCTCTAGTGCTCAAGTGGTGCTGATTTTATCAACCCTGAAAAGACGAAAGGTGAAATCAACCTTGGAAGAATTTGAACTCAGAACATAAAGCCAGAAGAAATACTGCTAGGTAAGTTGTCCAGCATCTTTTATCTGTTTTGGTTATTAGACTGTGGTCATGCTGGGGCACCACCTTGAAGAACTTTTAGGTGACCCCAGTATTTTTTTCTAAGCCTGGTACTTATTCTATTACTTTCTTTTTGTCAAACTGCTAAGTTACAAGGACATAAACAAACACAAACACACACACATATATATTTCACCATTTCATCATGTTGAACTGGTAATCCCTACACATTTTTTTTCTCTCTCTGTATTTTTCATTCTCTTTCTATTCTTTTTTTCTTCTCAATTCTTTCTGTCTAAGTGTGTAGGCTCAAAATATCAAAGACTTTTCTATTCTTTCCAAGTATTAGACTAATACACCTACTTGTTATTCCTTCACCTGTCTTTGTCTTTTGTTTTCTGTAAATTTGAAATATATCATCATCATCATCATCGTTTAACATCCGCTTTCCATGCTAGCATGGGTTGGACGATTTGACTGAGGACTGGCGAACCAGATGGCTACACCAGGCTCCAATCTGATCTGGCAGAGTTTCTACAGCTGGATGCCCTTCCTAACGCCAACCACTCCGAGAGTGTAGAGGGTGCTTTTACATGCCACCGGCACGAGGGCCAGTCAGGCGCTACTGGCAATGGCCACGCTCAAATAGTGTTTTTTATGTGCCACTTGCACAGGAGCCAGTCCAGCGGCACTGGCAATGACCTCACTTG
>NC_068994.1:18230659-18231592 GCF_001194135.2 Octopus bimaculoides
AAAGTCATGCTTCACCACTTCCTCCCAGGTCTTCCTGGGTCTACCTCTTCCACAGGTTCCCTCAACTGCTAGGGTGTGGCACTTTTTCACACAGCTATCCTCATCCATTCTTGCCACGTGAACATACCAGCGCAATCATCTCTCTTGCACACCACAACTGATGCTTCTTAGGTCCAACTTTTCTCTTAAGGTACTTACACTCTGTCGAGTATGCACACTGACATTACACATCCATCGGAGCATAGTGGCTTCGTTTCTTGCGAGCTTATGCATGTCCTCAGCAGTCACAGCCCATGTTTCACTGCCATGTAGCATGGCTGCTTGTAGACATGCATCATACAATCTGCCTTTTACTCTGAGTGAGAGGCCCTTTGACACCAGCAGAGGTAACAGCTCTCTGAACTTTGCCCAGGCTATTTTTATTCTAGCAGCTACACTTTCAGTGCACTCTCCTCTGCTACTGACTTGGTCACCTTGGTAATGGAAGCTATCAACTACTTCTAGTTTTTCTCCCTGGAATGTGGAAGAAGTTGTTCTCTGCACATTTTCAATGTTTATTGCTCTTGAGCATCTACCACATACAAAAACTATCTTGCCAGTTAGCCTTCCTTTGATGTTGCTGCACCTCTTATGTGTCCATAGCTTACACTGGGTACATCTTATAGAGTTTCTACCTATGCCTTTTCTACAGATTGAGCAGGGCCATCTACCTGAAGGGGTTTGTGGTTTGTCTACCTTCCTACTTATTAGGACTTTGATTTTAGCTAGGTTGACTCTAAAGCCCTTCGATTCTAATCCTTGCTTCCACACCTGAAACTTCTCCTCTAGTTCTGATAGTGACTCAGCAATTAGTGCAAGGTCATCAGCATAGAGGAGCTCCCAGGGGCATCTTGTCTTGAATTCCTGTGTTATTGCTTGGAGGACTATGATAAA
>NC_068994.1:18231952-18238710 GCF_001194135.2 Octopus bimaculoides
ATCAAAAAGAACTAACCAAACACAGATTAGCTGAGAGTGGAACTTTAATGATATTTTTTACCTCATTTTCTTTCATCAGGAAAGATCTGTTTACAACAATATTTATTTCTTCATTGTATTGGCAAAATACAATATATCTTCAATGGAAATATAGCTTTTATCATAGAACTCATTGACAAATTTCAGTTCAGTTGTTAATCATATAGTACACAAAGAGTAAAAAAAAAATTGTTAAAAAAAAAAACAGTATAGCAAAGAATAAAGAAAATAAAAAGTACATATTAAATGAAGTTTATTGGTTGAAATAGCAATATTTTATAAGCCTATTATTCATGAGAATATTGCAAAGTGACAGATTTGAGTTGATAGTCATAAATGTAAATCACTCCAGTAAATGAACAGTACAAATAGGTTTGCCCTTTTGGAAATTAGTAATTGTGTCTAGAAGGTTTTTAAATTATTAATGTTCACTGTTTAACCCACAAGACTATATAATTTACATAACCAGTACACCATTTAGTAAGGATAATAAAATCAATGTTGAGAGGTAATTTATAATTCAAAGGAAATACAAGTCATATAACATGTCTTTTTTTATAACACAGGAGTGAATGTTAACTAAGTCATTGTATATATATCATAACTCAATAAGACAATTATTTTATCATCTAATAATCTTACTAATTGCTACAGGTTCTTCATTCACACATTTAAACACCGATAGGCAAAATAAAGTGAGCAAATATTTATTAATTTCACAGTGAGTGCATTAATTAGCATTAATTGTGGGATTATTTTTTAATAATCAGATATCCTCTCAACAGTTGAATTAATTTTGAAACTTCATTTGGAAAGTGGATTGATACTTAATACTTTATTATATGCGTAACTACTTTGTTTTCAATTCAGTACAATTATTGTTATGGTATTTTATTGGCTTTTATCTTTCTTTCAATGCTTATCACTATGTTGCCAATAGGTATAAATTCTAGGGGGTTTCTATATGTCTGTGGAACTTAAACTAAAGACAGTTAGATAGTAACATGAAATCATGAACTAAATTGTTTTTAAATATTTATTTAAGTTATTAATATGTGACAAACTGCAGAATTATTGTTTTTGTTGTTGATCTGAAAGGCACAGTTGATATAGCACAATACTTCTTAGACACATGATTCTCAGATGGATGTCATTTCAAATTTGGAAAGAAGGCCCTGGCCTATAATATAATGCTTAGAACACACACACATGCGCACGCGCGCACGCGCGCACGCACACACACACACACACACACACACACACACACACACACACACACACACACACACACACACACACACACACACACACACACGCATGCATGCATGCACATGTATGCAAGTCAGGGATTAATTGTTCATTTTAAAAAGAGTTTGACTCCTTAACTGGGATTAAAAATTAAAGCTCAAGGGATTTTGTGAGCTTTAGAGGAAATTCAACTTCATCCAATACTTTGCTATGAGAATGTAAGTGGCCTCATTCTGCAATAAATTTAAGTACATCTGCAGCTAGACATGTAAATCTGTAGATTGCAAACTATTTAATAAATAAAGTAAAGAAGAGAGAGCACTGAAAATGTTAGTTCCTAGTGACATCTAAGTTATGGAGTGGCTCATCAGTTTAGAGGGTGTCAAGATATCAACAACAATGAAATTATGCTACTCTATAAATTCTCTCTACTCCATATTTAATAAGTTGAATTTCATACAAGATTGTAAACCCTTTTTCTACATTATACTGATATTATTTTATTACTATGAATAACGATTGTTTATTTTCAAAGAAATTTTTAAACAATGTGTAATTTTGAAAATTTGAGGTGACATAGAGATGAAAGGGTGGAAACTGTAGGGAGAAATTCTCTTCAAAGAAAGAAAAGAAAAGATTGTGTTCAAATGAGAAAACTCCCTGAATAAAAATTTGTGGTTTTTTTTTTTTTTTTTTTTTTTGAAGTTGTATTACAAAAATTTAATTGTCCCAATTTTAATAATCTTTGAATAAATGTTTAACACCTTTCTTTTCCAAAACATTTAAATAGTGACAAACTGTAGGGAAAATCACTTATAAAAACTCATCTATATCCTTTCCAAATGAAAAATAAAATGAAGGGAAAATTCTAAAACTGATTTATAGTATGAAATCAGAAAATTCCCATCAAATATTATTTCTGCTAATAGGTCCATGTATAAATCTTTCATACATGTACATTGTTCTATTTATCCAACATTACTTTGAAATATTTTTCTGTTGGTTAGGTTTTTTCAGTGTTTACTGTTTAAAAATATTCAAACATTTTTTTTTTCTTTTTTGTAATCAAATAGCTGTAATGTTAGCAATAAAGGCAGTGATTAATATTGTAACAAAAGGACTTGCACAAGTTGCTTTAAACATCCATGTAAAGCGTAACTGTTGTCAGATATAGCTAGGCATGTGAGAAAGCAAGCTTTAGAAAAAGTTCTATAAAATTTTTCACAATTTAGCACTTTAGCTCTAAAATAGGGCCATCTGTTCTTAGAAATGAATGGTTGTATTTCAAGAATGGAGATTTACCAAAATTTCAAAATATAGCTACAAGGTGTAAACAAAAACTGTTACTGTTTCATGAATTATCAAAAGAATCCGTTTTCCATGTTAAGTGGAAAAAAAAAACGATATGCCTCTGTTTAGTCAATGTAGAAGCTTTCATTTTCAAAAAATACAAAAAATATTGACTGTTGTTGTCGAGGATAATTTTAACTTGGATTTTGAAAGGTTATTCCTAAATATTGAAAATCATTGAAGATGAAGAGTCAATCTATGACTGAATAATATACAATGCATGAAAAACATGATCAGCCATCACATGTGACTAATTATTGAGGTTTATAAATATATGAAAAAAACTCATCTACTATATTTAAAAAAACATGTTTGAAAATGGACCCAAATAAGTTTTCATTTCTCAATAACTAAATTGGTAAACATGAAATTTAGATGTATTTTTGATTTACAAACAGAGAAGTTACAAGCAAGAGACACCAAATAGAATTTAGAACAGTTGCTACTAAAATGTGGACAATCATAAATATTGAGAATTGGTATAAAATAACTGATTGTTTCATTTTGTTTATTTTTTAAAGTTCAAATTTGGCATCTTTTCAGCAAAAAGCAATTTATTACAATGCATTGAGAGAATAAAAAAATATTTTATATGTTACCTGGCCAATGGAATTTAAAATTTTACTGTTGTGATGCAAAATTATATATAACTAAAACAATACAATGGAAAATTTTGTTTTGGACAGTTTCTTTTTCATTTCATCTTTCCAAAATTTTATAGATAAGGAAGTTGAGTATTTAAGTCATTTTATTTGTTTTCCTACTCTAACCATTGTAAGATTAGCACCAAGTAATATGTAGTTGATATTTTGACAACACTCTGTTATAAAGTTAATATTGAAATCCAGAGTTTTGATTTTTTTTTTTTTTTTTGTAAAATTGTTCCTAGAAACTATAATTTCAAAATGACAATTATATACCAAATATATACTGATATTTATCACTACAGAAATGAACAATTGACCAAAAGTATTTTACTTTTCAGAAAGATATTAGCTGTGGTATATCTGGTCAATCTGGAGTATATATGGTTGTTCAACTCTACATTGAGCATATATAGTTTGCAGAAAGGGAAAAGTTGTGGTGATTCTAGACATGTGAAGCTCACAAACTCAGAGTCTGTAGGTCAGCTCCACTCCCAGGAGATAGTACTTTTGTTGTTTTTTTAAGTATTATCCAAGAGTATTAACAGTATATAAAAATTAATACAATATGTTCTTCTGTTGGGCATTCAGCTATCTCATAGCTTTAGGATGTCTCATATGATTCATACCTGAAGTATTGGTTTAAAATCAGCTTTATTAGAATCATTTTATTTAATCAATTGATTAAATCATTGAGCCGACCCAGTTCTGACATTTGAGTCTATTAAACTAAGACAAGTAGAGTTAAGTGTCTCCATTGAGGACATAGTGTAACCCTTCAAATGATAGACAATCACAACCTATGTGTCAAGATATCAACATATTAACCACATGGCCAATACACTTTGACTATTAACACTCTAACAAGTCAACAGATTAAACAAAATCTATATGTTAAACAATCCCACCATATTCCATCTCAAAAGACTCCAACATTTTGGACATTGTGTCAGCAGTAAAAACATAGTTTACAACAGTGATACACGATGTGGACCAGTAGTCTATAACAAAATTTTGGTGGTCTACAACAAATTTTAAGTCCTACTGTGTGGAATAATGCAATAAAAAGTAAATTTATATGTGCTGGTTCATAAAGATTTTGACTGGAATTTTGTAGTCCACCTCTTGAAAAAGTTGTGTACCACAAGTTTACAACACTAAATATAACTTCAACAACTTTATTATATACCATTGGCTTCAGGTAAATGCTTTCATCTGTATTTTTGTGACATTATACTGTGTGTACATTTGCTTCATTTTTCCGTCTGAGGAGAAATTTACACCAATATAACAACTCTTTTTTTTTTATTTGGAGGAGATGGATTGTGTGAATATAATGACTGTACATTAAATTAGTTTAGTTTTTTTAATCAACAAACCTCAGAAGCTTTGCTCTATTTACAGTATTAGAAAGCTAAAGCTTGACTAGCATTAGCAACTAACAAGTGCAGTATCTGATGATAACCACTTTTACATAGTTACTTACATTGTGTATCACTTTTATCATGAACAAATAAATACATTAAATAATGATTTCGGAGGGCAGAGTGAGGGGGAAGGGATGGAGTTAATTGAATTGAGTCAGTACATGACTGGTACATATTTTATTTGATTCCAATGAGATGAAATGAATAACTCAGACTATTAAAAGGATGTAACTAAATACCACATGATGTTTTGCTCAGCACTCTGTTGATTCAGAGATTCACTACCTTTAATAATAATAATAATAATTAATAATTGTTTTAAATTTTGGCTCAAGGCCAGCAATTTTAAGAAGTGGGTGGGGTAGTCAATATCATTATCCCCATTACTTAACTGGTATTTTATTGGCCCTAGAATTGGGAAAGACAAAAATGACCATGGCAGATTTGAATTAAGAATGTTGAGAGCCAGAATAAGAACAGAAAGGCATTTTGTCTAACACTCTAATGATTCTACTGATCTCCCACCCTGACTAATTGTTTCCAACATAAGGACAGGGCAAAATTGACCTTGATGGGATTAAAACTAGGAATGAATGTAAGAAGAATGTGGCAAAATAGGGCAAAGCATTTTAAAATAAATGTTCAGCTGATTCTGGCATCCACAGTCTTCTATTAAATAACAATAATAATAATCCTTTATACTATAGGCACAAGGCCTCAAATTTTGTGGGGTAGGCTAAGTCGATTTCATTGACCCACCCCACCCCCCACCCCAGTGCTCAAGTGGTACTTAATTCATTGACACTGAAAGGATGAAAGGCAAAGTCATCCTTGGCAGAATTTGAACTGAGAGCGTAGCAAAGGGCGAAATACCACTAAGCATTTTGCCTGGTATGCTAATGATTCTGCCAGCTCACCACCTTTATAATAATAATAACGATAATAATAACCCTTTCTACTAAAGGCATAAGGCCTTAAATTTTGTGGGAGGGGCTAAGTCAATTACATCGACCCCAGTGTTTCACTAGTACTTAATTTATCAACCCAGAAAGGATGAAAGACAAAGTTGACCTCGGTGGAATTTGAACTCAGATTGTAGCAATGGGCAAAATACTACTAAGCATTTCGTCCAGTATGCTAATGATTCTGCCAGCTCACTGCCTTAATAATAATAATTGTTTCAAATTTTGCTACAAGGTTAGCAATTTCAGGGGAGGGGATGAGTCGATTACATTGACCCAGTGTTCAACTGGTACTTATTTTATTGACGTAGGTGGAATTTGAACTCAGAACGTAGCAATGGGGGAAATACTACTTAGCATTTCGCCTGGTATGCTAACGGTTCTGCTAGCTCACTGCCTTCATAATAATAATAATAATAATAATCCTTTCTACTATAGGCACAAGGCCTGAGATTTTGGGGGAGGGGACAAGTCGATTACATCAACCTCAGTATGTAACTGGTAATTAATTTATCGACTCCAAAAGGATGAAAGGCGAAGTTGACTCCAGCGGCATTTGAACTCAGAATGTGAAGACAGAGCAAATGCCGCTAAGCATTTCACCTGGCGTGCTAACGATTTTGCCAGCTCACTGCCTTAATAATAATAATAATTATATAAATATATTATATAATTATATGAATATAAATATATTATATAATTATATAAATAATTATAATAATTATATATAATAATTATTATAACAACAATAATAATAATAATAACAACCTTGCTTCTATTGGCCTGGATATCTTTCTGCTCATTTGTTTATCTGTCTAGCTATCTATATTGATATAAGGTTATTTCTTGTTACTAATTAGTCCCCCACCTGACATGTCTTCAAGCAAAACAAAATGTATTTTCTTAAGCTCATTGATTTTTTATATTATTATTATTATTATTATTATTATTATTATTATTATTATTATTATTATTACTATTATTATTATTATTATTACTATTATTATTATTATTATTATTATTATAATTTTTTTTTTTTCAAATTTTGGCACAAAGCCAGAAATTTCAGGGGTAGGGTAAGTCGATTA
>NC_068994.1:18238731-18240470 GCF_001194135.2 Octopus bimaculoides
CCGAGCTCAACTGGTGCTTATTTTATCAACCCTGAAAGGATGAAAGGTAAAGTCAACTTTGGCAGACTTTTGAGCACAGAATGTAAAATTGGATGAATTGTTTCTAAGCATTTTGCCCAGTATGCTAACAATTTTGCCTGTTTGCTGCCCTATTAAATAATGATAATATTAGTGATTGCAGTATGGAAGAGATAAGTTAGTCATTCAGAAATACATAATAACTGTTGGCTTCTCTTAAACATTTATTCGTGATATGTCAAAATTTTCATCACTTGAAATTATGATATGTTCACAGTTTTGAGCAACAAAAATTTCGATACTATATTACTAATAAATGTTTTAAGTGAAGTCTCTGTGTGTTTCTGAATGGTTAACATATGTATTTCATACTGCAATTACCTTAGTTTTAGCACACCATCTCATCTCAGATCGAAACACTTGCAGGTACATCTCAATAGTAATGATAACAATAATCCTTACTACCAAGGTCTGAAAATTTGAGAGAGAGGACTTGTTGATTACATCAACCCCAGTGTTTCATTAGTACTTAATTTATTGACCCTAAAAGGATGAAAGGCAAAGACGACCTTTGTGAAATTTGAAATCATTAAGACAGATTAAATGCCATTAGGCATTTTGCTTGGTGTGCTAACGATTCTGCCAGCTCTCAACCTGTGTAATAATAATAAAAACTTAGTAATAATAATCCTTTCTACTATAGGCACAAAGCCTAAAGTTTGTGGGGAGAGAACTAGTTGATTACATCAACCCCAGTGTTTCACTGGTACTTAATTTATCGAGTTTGAAAGGATGAAAAGTAAAGTCGACGTCGGTGGAATTTGAACTCAGAACGTAGCAATGGGTGAAATACCGCTAAGCACTTCATCCAGCATGCTAACGATTTTGCCAGCTCACAGCCTTATTAATAATAATGATAATCCTCTCTACTAAAGGCACAAGGCCTGAAAATATGGGGAAGGGGACTAGTTGATTACATCAACCCCAATACTAAACTGGTACTTAATTTATCAGCCCCAAAAGCATGAAAGGTAAAGTCAACTTCAGCAGAATTTGAACTCAGAATGTACTGACAGGTAAAAATAAAAAAAATATCACTAAGTATTTCATTCAGCATGTTAACGATTCTGCCAGCTTGCTGCCTAGTAATAATGATAATAATAATCCTTTCTACTGTAGGCACAAGGCCTGGATTTTGTGGGGAAGGGGACAGTCAATCACATCGACCCCTGTACTTGACTGGTACTTAATTTATCAATCCTGATAGGATGAAAGGCAAAGTTGACCTCGGCTGAATTTGAACTCAGAACATAGCAACAGGCAAAATACTGTTAAGCATTTCGTCCAGCATGCTAACAATCCTACCAGCTCACTACTTTAATAATAATAATAATAATAATGATGATAATAATAATAATAATAATAATAATAATAATAATAATAATAATAATAATAATAATAATACTGATGATGATGATTCTTTTATTCTTTCAGTTGTTTCAGGCATTTGATTGCAGCCATGCTGGAGCAAATCACAATGATAATATTAATAATTTGGTTTTTAAGAAAAATAAATTTTGATGATTGATATTTCAAATGTACAGAACCATGAATGGTCTCAAATTAGTTAAGAACTACAAATAACTAAGACAGTTAATATTATCACCGTTGTTATTGTTGCTGATGTTGCTTTGGCATTTTCTGAAATCTTAGCCTGATTC
>NC_068994.1:18240575-18243761 GCF_001194135.2 Octopus bimaculoides
TAGTAATTGTTTTATATATATATATATATATATATATATATATATATATATATTAGAAAGTTTATATTTAAAACAGAAACAGACATTGTTTAAACAGTAATAACCACTAACATAATAATTGTTTAGCTGGGTTAGAATAACCCAGTGAAGAGAATCAGTGCCAATCACAGAAGAGCAAGAAAAGATGAAAATATGTAAAAATAAATAAACGAATGTATGAAAATCAAAGCTGAAAATAGCTGCACATTACACGAACATTTTAGCAATGTAAACATTAATTTGGTAACACTGAGTAAATATGTATGTATAAGTATAACATATATAAATGCATATTTTTACACATTCATGTATTTATATATACATGAATGTATGAATGTGCATATGTTTATAAAATGTATATACCTGTGTATATGTAATTATATTTGTGTGAATGTGTGAGTGTTTTATATATATATATATATATATATATAAAACTAAATCTCTCTCTCTCTCTCTCTCTCTCTCTCTCTATATATATATATATATATATATATATATATACATACATCTTTGTTTTGAACACATCCTTTATTGAGGTAAACTACCTTCCATCCTGCTCTTTTTCTCTTTGAGATTTCAGCATCCTTATCTCAGTGCATATCCATAGTGTACCCTAAGTAGATGTACTCCTTTACCTCCTCGATTCCATCACTTCCCACCTATATTCAGCCTTTTGCTACATCTTCTGACTGCACATATATTGTTTTCATACTATAAGTGTTCAGCTCTATCATCACAGTCTGCAGCTGGTCTGTGACTTCAGCAAGGAGTCCAGTGTAATAGACAATGCCATATGTGCCAGTCTGTTTGATATTACACTGTCCTAATTGAACTCTTATATGCAAGTAAGACATGGACTACTATGAAGAGGTTAGAACATCAATTGGCTATGATACAAAGGGCCATGGAAAAATCCCAGCTAGGAATATCCATTACGAGTGCATATTCGTAGTGAGATAATTCAAGGATAGAGTGTGAGTAGACAATGTGATCACAGAAATGCTGAAAACACAAGCTCTACAGGGTTGGACATGTTGCAAGGTTCACAGACGAGAGGTGGATCTGTGCAGATGTCAAATGGTATCCAAGAGATCAGAAAAGGCCATTTGGAAGGCCTCCACAATGATGGGAAGATGATTTAGTTAAGCGATTTGGATCAAGATGGTAAAGAAAAGCACAGTCAAAACAAAATTAGAAGCACATTATAACCAGTGGTGTACAAAGCACCTAATGACCTGATACTGTAATATATGTATACATACACACACATGTGCATGGTGTGTGGGGTATTTGAAGACACTTAATTATCAGTGTATTACTGTTCTCAAACCAATGAAGAGGATTTAATTTCTTTCAGATACCCCCCATAGCATATAAAATACTAACTCAAGAAATGCAAAGGTGTACAGTCATTGCTGTCAAGTATGTGAAACAAGGATTTGAAATTGCCAACTTTGTAAATATTGCAAGATCTTTATAAAACCAAGTTTGGATGCTCCTGGCTCAAAAGCTTCAACTGTATCACCTGCGTCAATATCATCATTTTCGTTGTCTTCATTGTCATCGTCATAGTCATCATCATGAAAGAGAAAAAAACATTCTAAATGTTCAGATATTGTAAGAACACTGCAATTCATCCAACAAGTTCAAAATATTATCAATGATCCCAGAAAATCAATGACAGCTAGCTCCAAACAACTTCAGGTGTCAGAGTGGACAGTCGGAAGTGTAGTGCAACAAGGGGATTCAATACAAACCATATGTATTGAGGAGAGGCCAATTCATGTCTGCAAAGACACAGGAAATTGTTTGATTCATGTCAAGTGGTTACTTAACATGGTTAAAAATAAATCTTCACTAACATGGTACACTTTGGTTCTTCTCTGATGAGAAAAACTTTGATCAAGACCAAATGTCTAATGGAAGAAATGACAAACGGTAATGTGCTGATCCTTCTGATGTTTCCAGAGTGAAGAACATTAAGGTTCCAGCAACTGAAATGGCTTTAGGAGTGGTGATTAATGAAGGTCACATGCTGCTTCACATCTATTCACAGGGTCTTTGAATTAATACTGCTGGGTACACTGAGGTACTGGAGACTATTATTAAGCTCTGGGTGGATGAAGTATGCAGTGGAAGACCACATGTGTTTCAAGAAGACTCAACACCATTGTTCAAAGCCTATGTAATCCAAAAAGGAATGTCAGACAATCTTTACAATCATGTAATACCAAACTCATGACCTGCAGACTTGCAAGATTTAAATCACTTGGGGTACTGTTGAAAGGGAGGCTAATTAAATCTTCACAATACCATAGTTTCACTGAAGGCTGCCACTGTCCAGGTGATGTCCAGAACGAATAAGTATCATGTCATGTCACCTCACATCTTTCCACAAGGTCTTAGAATTAATACTGCTGGATAGTTTAAAATACTGGAGACAGTTGTTAAGCCCTGGATGTCATCCATCCAGTACACAGTGGAAGGAAATATGTTTCAACAAGTCTGGCGAATATGGTGGGTGGGGCATCATTTCCCATTCAAACTGCTCCAGCCTTTGGAATGTCATCCTCGCTGTATGTGGCCAAGCATTAGAAAGTTTGTGAGGAACGCTTTGACCCAATTTGTCGACTTTTCCAATGGCATGCAGGTGTCGATGAATGGTTGAATGACTAAATCCAAGCTTCTCTGCTAGTTCCTCAACAGTTATGATGGGATTTTCTTCCCCCAGAGTTTACAGGACATCCTCATCGAGCTCTACAGATCTTCCAGGATGAGGCTTGTCTTCTAGGCTGTAGTTTCTGGCTTGCAGCTTCTGGAACCAACGTTGACACTAGCTTGCATTTATTGTCTGATCCCCATATTCTGCATTAATATTCCTCGCACTTTCTGTTGCATTGTTGCCTTTATTGAACTCATAAAGCAAAATATGCTGAATATGCTCCTTTGTCACTTCCATTATAGCTTTGAAAAAATAACTGTTAAAGTCGAACTGCACTCTTCAAAACTTGCACTAAGAATAGGGACAAGGTAAAATTACTATCCGCTTTTATAGCAAGTTGATGCAGGTAGTTCATCCTGTCCCCTTTCGACTGTTAGTTCATGCAATTGAAAACCACATTATTTATGGGATGACCCAATATATGT
>NC_068994.1:18245234-18247734 GCF_001194135.2 Octopus bimaculoides
TATATATATATATATATATGTAGTTAAGTCTATGTCCAATCATAGAATGACTATGGTTAGCACCATGGATGGCTTGTCAGACTCTAAAGCTGAAGACCAATCTAACTCTTCATATCTGGGTGGTAGGAATCAGTTATGGTCAGTTGGTTAGTAAGTCACCGAAGAATAAACACTCCGGGTTGACAAGGATGGGCTATCTCCCTTAGATTAGTTCATTTGGGTCAAAAGAGGGGATCAGGAAATTTTGCCCTTGGGTTGCTTTTAGTTTGTAAGGACCTTTCCGGATCTAATCGGAGAATGAGAAATCCCATGCTTACATACTATAAGCAATACATAAGAAAATGAATCAGCATATAAGTGTTGTCATCTACTACAGAAAAGAATCTCTGTAGTTTGGAAAATGAGTGGTTTCAGGAAAGCTGTAGAGAAAAACATCATTTGGCTGAGATAAAATACACATGTAGCTTTATATAAAGTGATTCATGCTATACATGGACTGCAAAAATGAGAACTACTTACCTGCTCAGCTTAGAAGGCTTCACTTTATAGTCAGAGAAATCACTGACACTAAAGCATTGGGTAGAATGCTTTGATTCCATTTCAATTTGCTCCTGTCATATAAACCTAGAGGCAATGAACTGGATACTGCAGGTGCACACTAACTATCAATTGAATAACCAACCTACAATTGCTAAAATTCAATGGCAATCAAACAGCAAGCCTGCATTAAAGCCTCTGGTTCTGATGCAATTCCTGCTGAGATGTATGAACATGGTAGACCAAAAAAATGCAAGAAAATCTACTCACCCTATTTTCTAAAATATGAGAGCACAAACTAATTCCAGAAGAATACAAAGACATCAATGTTGTACACCTCTATAAAAGAAAAGAAAAAGTCTAACCATGTGACAACCATAGGGGTATATCACTCAAGCCACTCACTGAAAATGTCCTAGAATGGATCGTGCTCAAACAGCCCCTACGGTGTCTTGAGTCCGGGTTCTTCTAAAGTGTCATTGTAGTTTCTGAAAACCTCATGGTACCATGGATATGATCTTTGCTGCAAGATAGCTTCAAGAAAAATGTCTAGCAAAATCAAAGACCTCTACATTGTATTCATCAATATAACAAGGGTTTTTATTACTGTAAGCAGACAAGGCCTCCAGAAAATAATGAAGTTTGGTTGCCCTGACAAGTTCATGACACAGCAATTTCATGATTTTTGTTTGATTTTTTTATGATGGTTTTCAACCCCAGGCTGCAGCAACAAAGTCCACCTGCCACATTTTTCAGTCCAACATCATAGCCTCATGGTCCTGGATACATTCCTGGCCAGTGTCTGAAATCAAGTTGTTAGTATAAGTGTGACAATGTTTCCCTCTTCTTTCATCACCATGAAGTGGGTTCCTCAAGACTTATTTGGATACTCTCAGTTCAGGATGGCACATGCAGTGGCCAGATAGTTGCAGCTGTCTTTGCCTGATCATCTCGCTATCTTTTGGCAGGTCTCCATAAAGGCATTCATTTGTCATATGTTGCTGCCATTTCACATTTAGGGCCATTTGTTGCATTCTTGAATTGTGGGGGGTTGGTATGCAAACTGCAATAAACTGATTCATAGTATTCATGCAATTTCTGCTTCACTGTTAGAGATCTTGTCTCTACTAATGAGGAAATGCAATCTACAGGAGGAATATGTAACCCTGTCAGTATTAAGCTATTGCAAGGTCAAAATGACAATGTTCATGATGGCATGCAAGATCATGTCGTAAATTATGGAGAATGCTTTGCACCTTTCATCATTACCAACGGTGTGAAGCAGGGTTGTGTTTTGGCACCTATGCTTTTCAGTTTTGATGTTTAATGCAATATTTTATGATGCATCCTCCCATGTGACACCTGGCACCTAACTCAGATATAGGTATGATGGTAGTCTTTTTAACACCAGCTGCCTCAAGGCAAAGATTAAAATGAGGATCTATACAATAGGGAGCTCCTCTTTGCAGATGATTGTGCTCTGAATGTAAATTTTGAAGATCTCCAACGGCATAAACAGCATTCCTATACCTTTGATAACTTCAGCCTCAGAATCAGGGTCAAGAAGACTGAAGTTATGCAGTAACCCACTCCCAGAAATCCTACATTGAACCACTCTTCACTGTAAACTATCAACCACTCCAAACTGTAGAAAGGTTTGCCTACCTTGGAAGTATACTGTTAAGAAATGTTCACATTGATGAGGAAGTGAATGCAAGTATAGCAAAAGCCAGCTTAGCCTTTGGACATGTTCATCACAAGGATCAGGAATGAGCTGGTTTGATTAAAAAGACAAAATTTGAGGTATACAAAGCTGTTGTGGTGACTACATTGTTTTATGGATGTGAAACCTGGAGAGTTTACCAAAGACATTAAAAATAAACTTAGTTACTTTCACATAACGTGTCTGAAAAATTCTCAACATCAATTACCAAAATTAAATTTCTTATACTACTGTCAGAGA
>NC_068994.1:18249957-18250659 GCF_001194135.2 Octopus bimaculoides
TTCCCGACCAAGCTCTTGTGATGTAATCTTTTCGATTCGCTAAAGCGGGTCTTTTTTTCTTCAAAGCTTGGTTCAAACGCTCTAATTGCTGACAGTAGACTTGAGCATTGATTGTTGCATTAGGTGGTAACAATTCAAAGTGAATTACTCCTTTGCAATCCCACCAGATAGAGAGGAGAACCTTTTTCCCATGAAGTTCCCTTCTCGGTTGTGGTTGAGCTTTTTCCCTTTTACCAAGACATAGAAGATCCATTTTTCGTCACTAGTCATAAGTCTATTCAAAAAGGGTGAAATGAGTTTGTGAGAATGGAGAAAAGAGCAGATGTCAATTCGGGATTTGCGGTTGCTTTCGGACAATTCATGAGGCACCCATTTTCCAAGTTTAGGAACCTTTCCAAGTTGTTGAAGTTGACGAACAGTTGTATGGTTTGAACTAAGCTTTATTGCCAATTCTTCAACTGATAATGCAGGATTTTCTTCAAATAATGCCGTCCGGTTCGATCTTCATCTTCAAGGCTGAAATCTCCATTTGAATTTTGCAAACCATCTTCTGCAAGATGGTTTCATTCAAGCATTCTTTGCCATAAACTGAGTGTATGTTTCGATCCGCTTCGGCAGTAGAGTTTCCTTTCTTCTACTCATAAAGCATTATGTGCCTTAAATGCTCTTTGGATACTTCCATGTTAGAAAGGGTTTTAATCA
>NC_068994.1:18253704-18255609 GCF_001194135.2 Octopus bimaculoides
ATTACAAATTATACCTTCCATAGGAATCGGCGATGTTAAAAATGTAATCTTCTCTTCAGGGAAATGCATGGGAACCAACTTAAACGTAATAACCTTCTCTAACTATAGTTCTCATATTCGGTTAAAATGTCTTATGTTTAAGTTGGCTCCCATGCATTTCCCTGAAGAGAAGATTACATTTTTAACATCGCCGATTCCTATGGAAGGTATAATTTGTAATCTTCGAAACATATGTTGGAAATAATAGTATGCAGTTAACAGATGCATTTTACTCCATTCCTTAAATTTATATATACTCAAGTACCCAAAATATCAAGGAGTTTCTACTTCATAAACAGGAGTTACACCACAGTTATTTTGTGATCTTTGCTACCCTGGTATCTATTAACCAATTTATTTTGTCCGAGTTATTTATTAATTAGGAGAAAATAAATACATATAATAAAAAAAAATATATATATATATGTACATATATATATACATATGCATATATATTACATTGGTAAGAAATTTCTTGGATAAGAAGGGATGACCACTAAGTGGACATCCGATATGCTAGAAAGAGATCAATGCAAGCTGCATGTCAACTTGCAGTACAGTTTGGTGTCTCCCGTGTCACAATCATCAACCACCTGCATTGTGTTCTAAAGCAAAACACTTTGTTGCTCCCATTCACTCAGCTGCAAGTGTGTGTCTCTGAAAGAGACTGGCATCCTGCTTTGGAGGTATGTTGGCCCTCCCACCTACCAATGAATGATGCTATCATTTGAAGGCTACAGCCATGCAGTGGAGAGCATTGTGACTAGCAGTGTATAACCACATCTGATCTATAACTACAGTGTACAACTACACCCAATATATATATGTATATATTTGAATATATATATATATCTATGTTTGTATATATGTACATGTATAAAATCACACACACACACACAATTTGAATATATATATATATATATATATATATATATATATATATACACACACACACACATTCATGCATATACATATATTTATATATACATGCATACACGCTCACACATCACACATATTTTTATTTACATATACACACTTTTAGACATAAATATATGTACACAGGTATACATACATATATGTGTGCTTACACACTCATATGAATAATTTTTAATCAGTTTCCCACCATTTTTCCATACTTGCATTGTTAGAAATTTTATTTGTTGCTTTTACATGTAGATGCCACTCAAAGATAATGTGAAGAATATAGCAAACTGTAGTAACTAGAACTAGGTGCCTTGCATATCGGTGTATAGTCAACTTTATATTTATAACCACGTGGTCAGCAGTCCATTGAAATGAACTTATTGTATATCTTATAAACATAATATATGGGTCTGTATTAGTGTTGTGTATCCCCAGATCAGCCCTTCTTTAGTAGATGTATGATCGAAGACATTTCAACCATGACCATCCCGTCATTTTTTTTCGGATGCAGAGTATCTCGGACTATGATATACAATGCATCGTTATCCTTTTTGAAGATGGTATTATGTAATTTGAAAGAGATTCCACTACTATTTCTAGCAGGTTTAGAGACTTCAGAGACTCGTTTGATGGTTCACATCATGTGTTTATTTATGCTTGTGCGCATGTTTCTGTGTTTCTGTGAATATATATATATATATATATACATGTAGAAACTGGAAATGATAAAGGGAAACATTGTTGATAGATGACTGCCTTGATCATAACTATCTCAGATGTTTTCATTTTTTAAAAATTAAAATGAAAAAAAAGAAAGAAAAAGACAAATATTTTAATATTCTTTGGATTATAAGAAAAATGAAAAGAATTTTTTTTTGTTTTCTGATACTGGAAGTATTCTGTGCGTCTGCCAGCATTAAAATCTTCTGTAGGCTTCTATTT
>NC_068994.1:18256064-18260510 GCF_001194135.2 Octopus bimaculoides
TTTTTTTTTTTTTTTTTTTTCCTATTCAGCAGCTAACCTTGGAATTCGCCCTGTTATGAAATGCCAATAACATAATTCTTTTAAAGAGAATTTACCAAGTTGGCAAAATATCCAAATAACAATTTTTTCCTTTTCAAATGTAATGACAAAAAATAAATAAATAAAAAATAAAGATAAAAAATGAAAGGAAGAAGATAATTATGAACAACTGATGCAATTTACTAAGTGCAGTTCCAAAGTGGAAGGAACTATTTATAGAAATGGGCATTTTTCATCAAAGCTTCCATAAAAAAACATGTTATTAAATAAATCATATTTAGTTTAGTAAATATTTAAAAAAAAGTTTTTAACGATAAAAACACCAAGCTTCTATTGTGTTAATGATTATGATAATGGGCTGAATAATCATAATTATTATAATTATAACAATTACAATATGAGCTGAAAAAAAAAGCAGATGTCAGTTAACCCTTTAGCATTTGAACCAGCCATATCTGGTCAAAATATTCTATCTGTTTTATATTCAAATGGTCAAGATCTGGCCTCTTACACCTACCCTACAATATCATTCTAAAAATAAACATCAATGAAATTTCAAAGCTACAAAATAATGTGTGATTAATTCAAAACAATGTGAATAAATAATTGTTAAATTTGACAAAGTAATCTGACTGATAAAGAGTTAAACTTGCTAAATAAACTATTGGTTTGCTTTTAAGTAAAAATCCAAATTAGTAAGAGTTCTTCCAATTTTATTAAAAGTCTGCTACAACAGAGATAAACTAGAATAGACACGGTTGTCACAACAAAAATTAATATCCATTTTGAAAATAAATATTCATGTCATTACAAGAAGTAATTACAACACATCTACCCACTTCATTGTTAGATTGTTTCTAAAAAGTCTAATGGAACTTGCTTCATGTTTATTTTTGCAATAACTATTCCTCAAGGAATAGTTATTGTAATTTGAAATTTCATGAGGGATGCAAATTAGCAAACATAACAAAATATTTTGGTCAAATATGTTTGGGTCAGATTTTGAAATTCACTTCACTGGAAGCTAATAAAATAAGTACCTATAATATACTCTTGACTAGCATTACATGCATTTAACCCCTGTAAAATATGACTCTGTGTTATATCAAAAGAAATCAATATTTGATATTTTGAAATTAGTGTAACACATGATGCAATGTAGATTACAGTGTTTGTAAAATATAAAAGAGAAAAAAAAAAATACTACCCCCAACCACTACCATCACAAAAAGAGTGGAATATCTTATTCAAGAACTTAACTTTTGACTGAATTGTGTCTGATATTTTCTGTGGGAAACTATTCCTAAATTATAGAAGATAAACTGTTATAGAAGGTTAAAAGTTTAAGATGTTATATCTTCGAAATAAAATTATAAAGGAAACTAAAATGTTATTAGCCAGCCTGTAGAAGGTCTGACATACAAAATTTAATCAAATAATAAACAAGAAAACCCATTATATATATAGCACCGAGGGTTATGAAGTACAAAAAAAAAAAAAAAGAAAAAAGAAAGGAAAATGCAGTAAATGATAAGAGATGTTGACTAAAAGTTAAAGGCTGATAGCAATTGTAACTTTAGAATCAAATATCATACATCAAAGTTGGTAAATATCTATTGTCTATATCTAATTTCAGAACTTTTGGTTCAAGAAGTTCTTTCACAACATTCAAAGCAACATTGAAGATAGACCAAGAAAAATACCAAAACTATATTTAGACCATTCTGTGGTGGAATTAAAGAATAAATGAAAACAATTTGACTGAAGACCTGCAGTGCATACTGTTTTTACTTCAAAGAGGTTTCATAAATGATTTTCTTTTCCATTTATTTAGTAATTTTTGTGTTTCATCTATTACTATGTATCAGGTTGTTCTGCCTTGCCATAGATATTTAGCCTGTATTTTCTACTAAGGCAAAATTGTCTGCAGAAGAAAAAAAACCCAAACTAGATTATTTAGGTAATTTATATTTATCTATTAATCAAATTCTTTTCTTTAAAGTTTAGGTTATGTAGGATTTTAGATACTGCTGAGATAGTACAGATTTTGCTTAAAATCATAACACTATTCAGTTTTATATGTCCAGATTTCTACAGATCTTAATGTAGTGAATTATGGAAAAAAAATACAGGAGGTAAACTTAGCACAAGAAGTTAAAGGACACATCTCACTTTTACAGTGGTACTATTACTTATAGTGTCAAACTATATGGTCTTATATTTAAAAACTGAGAATTCTGATTAGTGTGGAGTTCCTCTGAATGAAATGTTTTGGCCAAAATATATTCATATATTTCTATTTAAAATATAGGAAATGAAACATTTAAAATGAATGCTTCAGTTCTAAAGGAAACATTTAAAATGGCTTTACTTCAAATTTTTTAAATTTAAAATGAAACAATTTTTAATGTTTCATTCAAAATTAAAACATCTTAAATGTTTCAATTTTTCATGTATGTATTGAGCAAAGTTTATAATAAAATTGTTTTAATTTTAGATCTGTAGATACGATATTAATAATTTCTTACAAAAGCCTTAAGGCTACATGCTTGAAGGAATGAGTAAAGTCAATTTAATTGACTCAGTACTTCACTAGAAACTCATTTTATTGATCCCAGATGGATGAAAGACAAGTTGAAATTTGAAATCAGAACAGAAAATATCACGTTCTCTATATATGTTATATAAGCATACATATAGAATTATGTGTGTGTGTGTGTGTGTGTGTGTGTGTGCATACAATGTATGAATGTGAATGTCTCAACGTTTTGTCAAATGGGTTTTTAGGTATTCTTCTTACAGCATTTTTGAAGTGGTTGAAACTTGTTTGTTCAACATCAGTCTATATTCTTCTCTCAAGTATTTACTTCTTTCAGAAAATTTGTGTTAATCCATTGTCTTCTGGGTGCAGCTTTTCTTCAGCTGACCTTCAATACCTTACTTTAACATCCAATATGGTCCGTTTGGTTTCCAGGCTTACCATCAGATGCTTTCCTTGCTGCATTGTGCACTCATTTATGTGGGAAGAATTTTCATCCAATGAAGTTCATAGGCTGCTCTCCTTAGCTAAATCCCTGTGTCCATGCTGAATTTTGCATTGATGTTTTCCACCAGGATGTTAATGATCTTCTCATGGAACTTATTGTGGACAGTGTGCATTCTCTCACAAAACAGGTATTTACCTCTTTATCTTAATAATCCTAAGTTTTGCAATGACGATTATAGGTTCATAGATTTCTTATCCTGGGTAAACTCTGAGTCAGAGAGAATGGCAACAGTGCAATGCTTGCCAGTAATGGGTATCTGCTTCCACTTGACATCGACTCTCCCTATTGCAGTCTTTTCTACCCCCATTTTGTCCATCTTTCAGAGTCCAATTAGAGAGAGAGATTACATAGTTTCATATCCACTACAGCTATAGCTATTTTTCCAGCCAGCCAACCTCATAGATAGTCTTTAAGTTCTGAGTAATGAAGGTCAAAGGAACCCTGGTCATCATCCATGTAGTTTCCAAGAATTGCCAACTTTCACCATTCAGTGATATTTTCCTCTTTGGAGGAAAACCTTTTCTACTAAGGAGGAGTATATTATTATTATAAGACTTAGCAGAGATATGGGTAAAACAAAATAGATCATCATCATCATCCTCATAAGACTGCTTCCCATGCTGGCATAGGTTGGACAGGCCATCACCACCCAGGTCATATTGGGAATCACTGCTCTCATATCATTTGGCCTGGTTTCTACTGTTGGATGTCTTTAGTACTAGTCAGGTTATATAGAGTGTATGAGGAACATTTTCTTGTGGCCCCAAATGCTAGAAAGGCTGAATAATCTGTGGTGATAAAAGACTATAGGGACCTCACAAATCAACATTTTTCTTTACTCATTTGTCAACCAATTCACAATTTACTGGGTATAATTTTCATGGCATCAGCACTAATCTCACTCACCATTCACTTGTAGAGGGAGTGTGGTGAGCCTATCTCATATGCTGTATTCTGCATAAAACAGATATTGTTTAATGAATAATGAACTGTTAGAAGCACAAATATGCAAATTAGGTTGTCAACTAATGTGCTAGCCTAATTCATGACTTTATATAGCAGCTCACCAGTCATATATGGAGATTAAAAGTATGGAAGTTGTAAAGATAATTTATGGACACCCTGAGTGTGTGTGTGTGTGTGTGTATTAATGCTTGTTTTTATGTTGAGTTATAATAAAAAAAATTACAGTAATCTGATGGGTTACTCTATACTTTTGTAGAGTACAAGTTTATTATTCTTATACAAGAATGTTGTTGACAGTGACTTCAAAGCTTCAGCAGTCCAATGATGACTTAGCTGGCTGAAACTTCAAGGTTACTGTCAACAACAACAATATATATATATATATATATATATA
>NC_068994.1:18261340-18262465 GCF_001194135.2 Octopus bimaculoides
TGTGTGTGTGTGCATCTGGGTTTTTTTTTTTTAATCTTCAGTTGACTTTGTGTGATAGCTGTAAATGAGGGCTACTGTCATACATGCCGTAGTCTTCATGTACGATACCTATGGGGAAATATTACTTAGTCAGAAACAGGTGAGGTTTTATAATTAGGAGGGCATCTGGGCATAGAAAATCTGCCTCACCCAAATGAAATTATTATCATCATCATCATCATCATAAATGTATAATGATATATATATACTTTTATTCTTTTACTTGTTTCAGTCATTTGACTGTGGCCATGCTGGAGCACCACCTTAAAGGGTTCAGTCAAAGAAATTGACCCCAGGACTTATTCTTTGTAAGTCTAGTGCTTATTTGATTGGTGTCTTTTGCTGAACTGCTAGGTTATGGGGTCATAAATGCACCAGCATTGGTTGTTAAGTGATGGCGAGTGGAAAAACACAGACACTAAATACATACACACATATATATATGTATGTATAGCACCTGAGCATTTGCCGCATACACAAAATATCTTCCCAGTTAGCCTCCCTTTAATATTGCTGCATCTCTTATGTGTCCATAGCTTACACTTCATTTCCTGTTGCTCCAATTCATTCAGCTATAAATGACTAACCCTGTGATAATCTGGCATCTTATGGAGTTTCTACCTATGCCTTTTCTACAGATCGAGCAGGGCCATCTAACTGAAGGGATTTGTGGTTTGTCTGCCTTCCTACTTATTAAGACTCTGGTTTTAGCTAGGTTGACTCTAAGACCCTTCGATTCTAATCCTTGCTCCCACAACTGAAACATTTCCTGTAGTTCTGATAGTGACTCAGCAATTAGAGGTAAGGTCATCAGCATAAAGGAGCTCCCAGGGGCATCCTGTCTTGAATTCCTCTGTTATTGCCTGGAGGACTATGATGAATAAGAGGGGGATGAGGACAGATCCTTGGTGGACCCCTACCTCTACTCGGAATCCTGCACTGTACTCGTTGCCAACCCTCACCTTACTGATAGCATCCCTGTACATGGCTTGCACAGCTCTCACTAACCATTCATCTATCCCTAGTGGTGTCTCCAAACCTCTCTCTTTGCAGCCTCGTTTAGTGCAAGTGAACTATCATCCATGT
>NC_068994.1:18262531-18263699 GCF_001194135.2 Octopus bimaculoides
GCACTGTACTCGTTGCCAACCCTCACCTTACTGATAGCATCCCTGTACATGGCTTGCACAGCTCTCACTAACCATTCATCTATCCCTAGTGGTGTCTCCAAACCTCTCTCTTTGCAGCCTCGTTTAGTGCAAGTGAACTATCATCCATGTGGACACATTTCTCTCCTCCGACATCACAATTCTCTCTCACATACTGTCTTGTAACACGAAATACCTCAAGTCTTTGGTCCTCATGGCACAGAACTTTGGTAAATTTTTTCTTATCTGCTTCCACTCTAGCTAAATAAACCTGCCTCCTAGCTTCCCTTCTGGCAGTCTGATACAATTCCCTGCTACCATCATTCTTCCAGTCCTTCCAAGCCTGTTTCTTTTCTCTAATAGCCCTGTCAACAACATTGTTCCACCACTACGTTACCTTGGGTCAAGAGGGGACTTTGCACCATCCACAGATCTGGTCAGTGGCCCTCAGCATGTTGTCCCATAGAAACCTCCAGTTGTCTTCCCCATCATGTGATGCTATATCCCCTTCTATTTCGTCAAAGGCTTCAAGTAATATGTCTCTAAATCTGTCCATTCACAGGATCTTTAAGTTTCCAGACCCTTCTCCTCCATGCTTTCATCTTCTGGGCATCCATTTAGTCCTGATCCTGAAGTCACTAACTACTAGTTGTGGGGTACATTCTTCATCTGGGAAGGTTTTGGCATTTATAAGCAGCCATCTTTCCCCTTTTTCTGGCGAGCATGTAGTCAATTTGGCTAGCGTGTCTGCCAGAATGGTAGGTGACAAGGTGAGTGGCAGGTTTCCTGAAGTTAGTATTGCAAGCCATAAGATCATTTGCATCGCAGAACTCCAGCAGCCTGGTTCCCTCCTCGCTGTGGGAACCAAAACCATAGCCTCCATATATGCCATCGAAGCCCTCTGCATGTTGTCCAACATGTCCATTGAAGTCACCAGCCACATAGAGAAGGTCCCTGTCATTTGTCAACAAGGTAGTCTGCAAGAGGGTGTCATAAAATCAGTCTTTCTGTCAATCAGGTAACCCTGGCTGAGGGGCATAAGCCGAGATAATGGTTGCTAATCCATGATGAAGCACTAATCTAATCTTCAATATTCTGTTACATACTCTGACTACCTTGATTACCTTATCAACCCATTTCTCCACAAGAA
>NC_068994.1:18263799-18277613 GCF_001194135.2 Octopus bimaculoides
TATATATATACACACATATTTATATATATATACATTTGTATATATATATATTTGTATTTGTAAATATATATTTATATATATATATTTATATATATATATCATCATCAGCAACGTCGTTTAACGTCCGCCGTCCATGGGTGGGATGATTTTACTGAGGACTGGTGAACCAGATGGCTGCACCAGGCTCCAATCTGATCTGGCAGAGTTTCTACAGCTGGATGCCCTTCCTAACGCCAATATATATAAGTATTGTGATTGGCTTCAAGCATTGTAATGATGTAAATGGTTTTAAAGAAGATGTTTAAGCAATTCAGGCAAGAAATTAGGCAAAATCTGCAAGGTGATAAATAAATAAGAAAAAGACCAGATGTTCTGTCATTCTACTTTGGTTGTTTAATACTTCTATTCTATTTTGAGATATGTTCCTTTCATCAAATACAAGAGAAAAAATAATCTAAGACTCTGGAGATAAAGTATTATCTGCAGGCCATTTTGGTGTAATGTGCCAATAATAATGCTTTTTATTCTAACTATTGCATTATTTTCTCTTGTATTTGATAAAGGAAAGTTTCATTTAGAACTATTAAACTAAAGTAGGGTGATCCAATATCTTGTCTTTATTGGCATCACCATAGATATAGAGCCTAACAACTGACCTGTGTTATTTAAAGTTTTTCTTAAAAGTTGTTATTATTATATATGCACACACACACATGCATGCATATATATGTGTGTGTGTTTGAAAAAATCAATAGAAATGGCTTTTCTATTCATTTTTTAAAGTATATAATACTGTACCAAGGATTTTCTATTTCTTATTCTACTGTGTGTATATGTATGTATGAAATTACCATTGAAAATAGAAGAAATGTCTGCAAGTTATGATAATTATGTTGAATTTGTAATAGGGTTAGGGTTAAAAAGTACCTGGAATGAAACAATGTTAATTCAAGTAAAAGTGTTGGAATTACATCACTTCTGATTTAATTTGGTGCATGTAAATCAAAATTTGAAAATACTGATAGAATAGAACATTAAGAAAGTCTTTACATGGAATTTTTTCAAGAAAATAAAATTGATTCAGTAAGAAATAATTGTATCAGGGATGTAGTGTGTTAAGTTTAGTCTAAAGTATCAAGCTATTGCTTAGCATATCATCAACCCTTTAGCATATAAACCAAATCATATCTGATCCAAATATTCTACCTGTTTTATATTTAAATTGGCCAGATCTGGTCTCTCACACCTATCATATAGTGTCATTCTAAAAATAAATAATCACCTCCTTGAAATCTCGAAGCTACAAGACGATGCATAATTAATTCAAAACAATGTCAGCAAATAAGCATTACATTTGACAGAATAATCTGAATGCTTTGTATATATCATTAATATAATGACAGAAAAATTCTTAGAACTTACAAAATCTCATCAGCGAAGGACAATTAATTGTCAGCAGCTCTCACTACTACAAAAGTTTTATATTTTGTTTCTGTAATATATTTTCTGCTCATAATAAAAGTTTTCTTTTTAGCAGTAAAAGAACAACTTTGGAATTAATACCTTCTGCTTTATTTGTGTGTGTGTGTGGCTGAAATGTTTCCCAGATTATTTTTGCCTCTTTTTATTACCCCACTGAGATAGTGATAAAATAAATACATAACCAAGAAAAAGGAGGGAAAAGCGGGTTTGTTCTACATCTGGACTGATTGAATACTTGACATAGCTCATAATTTTGAGTTCAAATCCTGCCTGAGCACATTTTTCAGTAAACTCATGCAACAAACTAGTATTTTTATACTTTCCATTCATTTAACACAACAAAAGCGAGGATATCATCTCTGAAGAATAAAAAACAAAAACCAAAAGGAGAAATTAGCTGTAAGATAGCATTATTGATATTTTTATTATCACCATTGCATCACTTTGGATTGAGTCTTTAAATTTGTTTGTGTTAAATTCCTAGCAATAACATCTATTAATTCTCTTTAGGCCTTAATAGCTTATCCATAGTTAAGGCCTTGTAGAGTAAACCCAAGGTTCTTTTTTTGCTTGTTTGTTATTACATTGGAATATGAAGACATTGCAAATGAGAGATGTCAACTGATTCTATAAATTAATAGTAAGATAGTAACACAAATTAAGTAACATACCATGAACCCATTCATGATCATATTAATAGCCAAGAAAGCACTATTTGTTTCCATTAGTTTTGAAAATGAATCAATCTTCTGCTCATAGCAAACTGGTAATTGGAAGAAAGAAAAAAAAGTTCCTAGATAAAACTATAATGGAATGTTTTAAATATGAATTCTTGAAAATGTGAGGTGGTGCATCATGGAATCAGAGATGGTCTCATATGAGATGCTATCTAATAAGCTTAAATTTTTAGTTGACTTTTCAGTAAAGCAATTTCATAAAATTAAAGCTTAAAATTCAACAGGTTTTTTAAAAAATGTATTTTGTTGCACAATAACCAAAAAATGTGTTTCTGCAGTTTCTTAAAAAAATATTTTTACAATCTATTTTATCATTACAAGTAATTTCTTCTTCTCCTTTTTTTTTTTTTAAATATTTACATTTTTGTAGCTTAGAACTCTGGTTTCAGTAACTGTTTACTGATTCCGTATTTCTGTATTTTCTGCTTCATACATTTTGTCTCAGAAAGCGAAATGTGTTTGAAAAGAAATTTTGCAATAGCAAAAAAGAAAGAAAGAAAGAATTAAACACAAACACACAAAAAGTTTAACCAAAAAAAAAAAAAGAATTCCTAAAGCCACCTTAGGAATTACACTATAGTGTTTTCAAACCAACTGTGAAATGATTCTGAATATTAAGTTGATTATAATTAGTAGATTTATGTGACATTTTCAATAAGTTTGGAATAAAAAAACAAAAAAGACAAAAAGAAAATCTAAGACACACCTCATTACCATTCAGAAAACTTGTGTTTCAATTTTTTTTAGTTTCTGTTGTCGTTAGATTAAAATATATATAAAAAAAAAAATGCAATTAAGAACTGACTTCTGACTGTTAAATAAGGCTGTAATTTTTTCAAGATATATGTACATTCATGTATTGTGTGTGCGTGTGTGTGTTAATAACAGAGTGCAATGTTAGTCATGTTAATATAGAATACTTACAGCTCCATTTCTTGAAGAGAAAAAAACTAAGCAAAATTCATTTTTTCCTTTATTTTTGAAACATTTTGCGACCGAAAAAAAAAAAAATAAAATGAAAAAGACTTTTTATTTTATATGTTATGTTTACAAATATAATTCTTTAATCCTATAATCCATTCTATAATCATTTTATTGTTTGTTTGTTCATTCGTTTTGGAACCAGCCATTAATACTTCTGAAAGTGTTTGCTTGGAACCAGGGTCAGCGTAAACCAGCTGGTTTGTGGCTGCTGACCAATAGCGATATATCTGAAGTAAGGTACTCTTTGGAAGGAAGCTCTTTACACAAGTTGGGTGTAGTAATGCATGTATTGGTGAGAAATTGTCAAATTATAGATATTACCTGGACCGAGAACCCTCTGGAATCATACACCACACCAGAAACTTTTTGGATAAAATACAACCTTTCCCTTTGAATAACCTACACTAAAGTAATGTTTGTTTATTTTTCAAAAAAAGATGCTTCTTTGTTTTGGAAACTTCTCAAGAGCGAAATGTCTTGATAACATCTTTGATTTCCTGTCTGCATATGGGGCAGAGGGCGCCACGTTCCTGTTTCACAGCCAGAGCACATTCAAAACACATACACATGTGACCGCAGGTGTAGAGTACAGAGTTTATTGGACGTTCATAACAGACGTTGCACTCATTGCTCTCATTGTCTACGATAGGACTATCATCGGAGGCCGAGCTATTTATGGAAGCCAGGCCAGAGTCGAAAGTTGAAGGGAAAGAGAGATAGGGGTTTGCTTGTCCTCCTCTGTTTTGATTTGAAGCAGACACTGGGAGGGCAGAGAAAGTGCTCATCAGACTCTGACCTTCAACCGGCGATGTGTTGGCTGTAGTTTGGGACGTGTGGAATGATGTGGATGATGACGATGATGTTGATGAAGGAGGCATACTGAGACTGCGTAGTACCAATGTTGACATGGCTGCAGTTGGTGATGAAGGTGACAAGATGTTGTTGTTGTTGTTAGGATTGCTGTTGCTGATGGTGTTGTTGGCATGGTACTGGGTAGGTGTGGAAGGGGCAGTAGAAACACGAGGTGGCAGAGCTACTGTTAAACCACTACTACCACTGCTGTTAGCAATACAGGCAGAAGCTGGGCGTAACCTTCGAGTCTGAGAAGGGTTTGCTGATCCTGAAAAACAAAGAAGAGAAAAAAAAAATTTTAAATATGAAGAATAACTACAAAGTTAATAATTATGAAGATTTTAAATGTCCCCTCTCCCTACACCTCTTATTGCATTGTTGGATCGACTTTAAGTAGATAAACAGGCACAGTTGTATGGATAAAAAGTTTGTTTTACAATCACAAGGTTCTGGGTTCAATTCTATTTTGCAGTACTTTGGGCAAGTGTTTCGTGTGGGCTAAAACTTTATTTGTAGAATTTGACAGATGAAAACAAATATGTTTGGAGATGCTGACATGGCTGTAACAATTAAGAAGCTCATTTTAAAACCATGTGGTTTTGGGTTCAGTCCTACTGCGTAGCACCTTGGACAAATGCAAATGTAAATTAGCAAATGATATAAGCATTAGCAAGTAAGCCTACCAAAAAAATGGTGTGTTATCCTTTATATTTTGCTTGTTTCATTCACTGGTCTGTGGCCAAGCTAAGGCATTGCCTTGAAAGGTTTAGGGCAAAAAAAATTTACCCCAGTATTTATTTTTAAGCCTGGTACTTAAGCCATTGTCTTCTTTTGCCAAACCACTAAATTATGGGAATGCAAACAAACCAACACCAGTTGTCAAGTAGTGGTGGGGACCCAATACTAACATGTGTGTGTGTTTACTGTAATGATAATAGTGTTACAGATTAAAGGGTAAAGATCCCCTTCAGTCATGAATGACCATGGGATTGCACCTAGAAAGTTCCCCTACTGAGGCACAAGTCCAGCAAGGTTGTTTATAGAAGACCAGCAGTCGCCCATGCATACCAACCTTTCTTTACACTACTGATGTTATCCAAGGGAAAAAAGCAAAGGCCAATACAGCTTGGTACCAGTAACATAGTAACTCATATTTACAGATAAATGAACACAGTCTGGTCTGGGAATCAAACTCACTACCTCATGATTATGAGCCTGACACTCTAATCACTGAGCCATGTGCCCTCACTATTGATACAGATTCAAGGTTCACTAAATAGTTATTACTACCTTCCTTTCTGCAAGCTTTGGGATTGTTGTTATTCTAATTTTTTTTCCTCTCTTTCCTGTATTATTATCTTTTAAATAATTATTTCTAACAAAGGAAAACCTGCCTCTAAAAATTCTGACCCATGCAATCATGGAAAAGTGGATGTTAAAATGAAGATGATAGGCACAAGGCTACAAATTTAATAGGAGCAGTTCTTTGGTTAAATCAAACCTGTACTTGATTGGTACTTTATTTTATCCACTCCAGAGAGATGAAAGACAAAGTTGACCTTGGCAGTATTTGAACTTAGAATGTCAAGATCAGAAATTAATATTACAAGGCATTTTTGTTTAGCACTCTAATGATTTTGTTAATCCACTGCCTCTTTTATTCTTATACATAATGCTAGGAATAGATGGAACTAAGGATAGACTACATCAACATATACCTAAGGCCCTTCCAACTCAGTGAGTTATTTGACTCATAATCATATTGTCAACGGAGATCCTAGTCTTACAAACTACAGGGCAGCTTCTTTAGTGATAGCGCCTTGAAAAATGCACTCTATGAGTGGTTAGCATTAGGAAAAGAACCAGGTGTAGAAACCATGCCAAGGCAGACATTGGAGCACAATGCAGTCTTCTGACCAGTTGGACCCTGTTAAACCATCCAACCATGCTAGCACGGAAGACAGATGTTGAAATATAATTACATCTCCTTACTTAAGACCTTCAGTGAATACATTTCACACACATGCATATATATAATATAAGTGTTAGGAAGGGCATCCAGCCATAAAAACCATGCCAAAACAGACACAGAAGTCTGGTGCAGTCTTCTGCTTAGCCAACTCTTATCAAACCAACCAACCCATGCCAATATGGAAAGCAGACGTTAAATGATGATGATGATATTGAAGGCTGATCTCTAAACGCTGAACCCTATGAAAGAGATAACGGAGGACCGAGATAAGTGGTGTATTGGTGTACTTGAGAAGACCCACCCACCACAACAGAACTGAGATCCTAAAACCAAGGTGCTACATAAAAAGATGGTGTGGGAGCTGGTGTCATGTAAAAGACACCCAGTATACTCCGTGGAGTGGTTGGCATTAGGAAGAGCATCCAACCATAGAAACCAAGCCAAAACAGACTGTGTGGCACTTGGGCTTGCTAGTTCCTGTCAAGACATCCAACCCATGTCAGCATGGAAAACAGTTGTTAAATATTGATGATGATGATGACAATGATATGTCAGCCAAGCTACTTAAAATCCCAGTTCTCCCTCTAATGAATCCTACTGTGCAGACTGAAAGCTACTAGTATACCTATTACTTAGAGTATATATGTGTGTGAGAGAGAGGACAGGAAGATCTAAGCTATATAAACGTTAGATCCAAATGTCTGTTTACAATATTATTTGCAGAGCTTTCATTTGATATCATTATTTAGCACAATCTTCATTTAGATTTCTTTTTCAATTGATACATGTCTAAGTTGAAACAAGCAGCTGAAGAAGAAATGAAAGGAAACAAAAAGAAAAAGTAAAACGGGACCAAAATGGAAATTTAAATAAATATTATTGTCGTAAAACGAATCCAGCTAAATCATAACCTTAGGAGGATTTGGAATAAAGAAGCTAGACACACTAATACAATCTTTGATAGGTTGCCAGTTAACAAAACATTGGCTACAAATTAAATAGATGAAGAAATTGAAAGACGAATACACAAGAGAGAATTCCTGGCTTGTAAAATCTGGAATCTTTACAACTCAACAGATTTTAGTGACTTCTGAGCAAGTATCCATATTTTTAGATTTAAGTAGCACTAACATATTTCTTTTATTCTACTGTTGATTTAAATTTTCTTCTGCTATGGTATTATGTGATACTGTAGACACCTAAGTTCTAGAGTATTTTCTTTATTGTGTTACTATTCTGAATAAGAAAGGCACTACTCAGCCTTTTGTGCAGTCACGTTAATTTTGATCATTGTCAGTTTATAGCTAGAGAATTTTAGGATATACTTTTGATATTGCAATGCATAAAGCTCAAATGATCAGTATAATCATATATTGTCATATATATCCCACTCTAGAAGATTCCAGGATATGTTCTTAGTGTAATTATATAGAAGACTCTGGATCTTAGCGAACTTCTTGAAATATTTCTGGTATAACTACATATATTAGACTATTTACTAATCTTTCTGACAATATTCAAATGTAGTCAGTTCATATACTGGATTGGTAATGAACATTTAATTACTCCTAGAATTTATGTATTTATTGTTTTTTTCTAATAGAGATTTTAGAATGAAGGTAGGAAGGAGAACAAGATAGTATGATGGTCATGCTTTTCCAGCAGAATAAGTGAAATGGACTTGCATCAACTGAGAAACAAAACAGTGTTGCATTATTGATCCAACAGGAATTTATTCCCTTCTCTAGAATACTTGCCTTCAAACTTCAAAAAATTCATATTGGATTTGTTCAAATATTTTAAAGATTACTTGGAATTTTAATGATTGCTTGGATTAAAGGTCACTTGGAATAGATCAACACAATTCAATAATTTCTAATGAAATAACACAAATAGTCTTATTTCAAAACAAATTCTGTAATTTTAAGAAAAAATTATTAATACTAAAGGCACTCAGCTGTTTAAACCATGCCCAAAATGAAATGGTTGAGTGAGATGTGGTCCTGCTATCCATTGGGAATAGGTTGTGGGGACAGCAAGCCTGAATAAGAACTGACACAAACTGTTAAGACCTGACCAACTCATGCTAGCTAGGAAAAACTGATGATGATGATGCTCAAAGTAAAAGGAAGACCAAAGTCACTCTAGTTTAAGATCATTTCTGTTTTTCAATCTACACTTGAAGTATGTTTTTCTATAAGCTTACCCATTATGTATCACATTTAAACTAGTAGAGTATATCATAGGAAATTCTTGTCAAGGAAATAAAAAACTAGATGGCACAAATTATCTAGAAATTTGTTTTATCAGCAAGTGTAATTTCTAGTGAACATTAGTTGAATTCAGAGAGTTATGTAAACCAATGATGGTAGAAAGATGGTGAACAGAAATAATGAAATGTTGGAGGAGGAGTACCAGGAAACTTTGAGATGATGCCAAATTTGAAATGATATATATTAATTATTACTTACCAAGTATTTTTATTTTCTGAACGTTGCCATAAACATCAAAAAACATCCACAATGGCAATGTAGGGTCAACATGCATCAATGTGGTCATTTTGCTGGTATTTCTTGCATAGCGGACTTCACCTGAAATTAATAGAAACAAAAAAAAAAAATTTTAATAGGGTCTTTTTAAAATACTAAACAAAATAATATACAGAAGTGGTCATGACATGTCTGATTTTACAGAGAGATTCTTGTTATTATCCAGTATCCCTTTCCATACAATTTCTGCGCTAATATACACAGTTACTAGCAAGCTCAATTGCTATGTGGAGGTAAGTGGCTTAGTGGTTAGGGTGTTGGACTCATGATTATAAGAGTGAGGTTTTGATTCCTGGGCAAGAAAAACATTTCATTTCATTTCATGTTGCTCCAGTCCACTCAGCTGGCAAAAATAAGTAATCCTGCAACAGACCAATGTCCTGTCCAGGTGGGGAATATATATGCCATGGAAACCGGGAGAATGGCCCTTATGAGTCTAGATGACTTGGGAACAAACTTTACTCTGCTTTACTCGCTATGCTATGCTGGGAAACAATTATAGAATTCATTTACTACTAGCAAGGGGTTGCCTGGACATGACTAATGATAACTAAGCAACAAAATTTATTAACCCTTTCGGTACCATATTTCTGTTGAGATCCTCTGTCTGTACTTTGATTAAGTTTGAAAATAATGAAGAATTTAATAAGATAACATTGTCGTTATTAAGTGGTATTTGGATTATAAACTAATACTAAGTTTTGATGGAGGATTTTAATTCAGAAGTCTTGAAAGCAAGATATTTGTACCATAGAGACAGAAGTGGTCTCAGATGGGTTAGTATCAAAAGGGTTGATCCTCTCAAATATAAAACATGTAAACTTAAATCATAACAGATATCATCATGCAATTAACCTGACACTTCCTAAAATTGCTGGCCTTGTGCCAAAAGTTTAAACCATTATTATCATTATTATTATTTTAATACAATTTGTGAAGGCATGCGGCTTAGTGGTTAGGGAGTTCAGCTCACGATTGTAAGGATGTGAGTTCAATTCCTGGTGACACGTGTCTCTGAGCAAGACACTTAATTTCATGTTGCACCAGTCCACTCAGCTTGCAAAAAGATGAGTAGTACCTGTATTTCAAAGGGCCAGTCTTGTCACACTGTGTCATGTTGAATCTCCCTGAGAACTATGTTAAGGATACATATGTCTGTGGAGTGCTCGGTCACATGCATGTTCATTTCACGAGCAAGTTGTTCCATTAGTCAGATCAACTGGAACCTTCGTCATTGTGACCAACGGAGTGCCAGAATACAATTTATTGTGATATTATTATTGGGTCTGTAAATGTGGCACAGATGATAATGTGTTGATCAGTAATTAATTTCATCGATTAATGATGGAGTTCAAATCCTATCAGTCAGTTTCAACACTGAATCTTATCTAACTTTTGGTCTCCAGAAATTATTTACTACACTCAGTTCAATAGACTACAGCTGCTTCAACACATTGTGTGTGTGTGTGTGTGAAGGTTTAAATTATATTATGTAATAGAAATTTGTACAAGGTCATAGGAGTTATACCAAGTGACAAAGTAGGTGGAATGACAACAGAATTTTTTGTTTATTATACAGGATGACTGCTTTTAACCCTTTAGTGTTCAGATTACTCTGTTAAATGTAATACTTTTTCACTCAAATTGTTTTGAATTAATCATGTATTATCTTATAGCTTTGAGGTTTCAATGATGTGATTGTTCATTTTTAGAATGTCAATGTAGGTTAGGTGTGAGAGGCTAGATATGGCCAGTTTGAATGTAAAACATGTAGAATATCTGGGCCAGATATGGCCGGTTTAAACACTAAAGGGTTAAACAGTGAAATCAACTTCTCATTTAAACTTCTTTATGCTTTAATAAGTTAAATAAGTACAACTTTCTACCAGAGAATATAAAATTAGGTTGAGGAGAAACAAGGAGTATATGTATACATTGAAATGAGGAGTAACAATTAAATGTAATTAATAAATACAAACTGCAACTGAAGGCAACATAAGATCTAATTATTGAGAATAATAATAATCCTTTCTACTAAAGGTACAAGGCCTGAAATTTTGAGGGAAGAGACTAGTTTATTACATTGACCCCAGCATTCCACTGGTACTTATTTTATTGACTCTGAAAAGATGAAAGGCAAAGTTGACCTCGGCAGAATTTGAACTCAGAACATGATGACTGACAAAATACCACCAAGAATTTCAACCAGTGTGCTAATGATTCTACTAGTTCACAGCCCTAATAATAATAATAATGGTTTCAAATTTTGACACAAGGCCTGTAATTTTTTTTTGGGGGGGGTGCTAAGTTGATTAAATTAACCCCAGTACTCAATTGATACTTATTTTATCGACCCTGAAAGGACGAAAGGCAAAGTCAACACTGGCAGCATTTGAACCCAGAACATAAAGATGAATGAAATGCTGCTAAGCATTTCGCCTGGCATGCAAATGATTCTGCCAGCATGGACAACAGTTGTTGAATGATGCTGATGTGAGTGAACCAATAGCTTGTGGGTTTCATAGACAGAAACTGTGCAAGAATTTGTTGTACATCATCTATCTACACATGTATGTATGTGTGTATACATTGCACATATCTAATTACATGCTTGGTTAAGCTACAGTTTGAGAGAGAACTCAATAAATTCAAAATGAAGATTGTATTTATTAAAAGCAGTATCTTTACAGGCTGCAAATTTCTTTCACTATTTCAATGCACTTCAGAAATATTTTTGGAGAGCTAGGGAAAGGAGCAAAATATCAATCTGTAATCCATAAAATATTGACTACATAATCTGTCTGTATACATACATACATACATACATAGATACATCTAGACATGAAAATATATACATAAAAACGCATCCATAAAACAAACATACAAATCTGCGCATACACTAACACCAAATACTGCACACACACACATATACACAAATACCTAGATGATGTTGATAAAAGTTCCAATGAAGGAGCCTTGAATCTATGTTAGAGTCCGGCTCTTTCTCTATTGGCAAGAAATACAGAAATGAAACAGATTGATAACACATACATACATGCATGCATGCATGCATACATACATGCATGCATGCATGCATACATACATACGTCATTGTCACCATCAACATTTAATGTCTGTTTTTCATGCTGACATGGTTGGATGACTTGATAGGAACTGGCAAGACCAGGGCTGCACCAGGTTCCATAGTCTGTTTTGACTTAGTTTTATACAGCTGGATGCCCTTCCTAATGTCAACCACTTTACAGAGTGTACTGGGTGCTTTTACTTGGTATCACTACCAATACTTTCTAAGTATACACACAAACACGCATGTGCGCACGCACACACACACACACTATTCTGTTACTGGTGGGATCAACAAAAGTGTACTCCATTCAGTGAGAGATAAATATTATTTAATAAACACAGGATTTTAAATGTGAGCTACAAGTTTCATGCTCTAATAGTCAGATGAGTTTGTATAGCATGCTAGCCAAAGCTAAGCTCATCTGATTATTTTACTAACAGAGCATAATACTTAAAGTGCCCACGTTCAAATCCTGTGCTTATTAAAATGATTATATATATTTGTGTGTACACACACACACACACACACACACACACACACACACACACACACACACACAACAAAACAGGAAATTTGAAATTTTCTGGTATTGTTTATTCACCATTACATGTTTTATTTACCAATAGAAATTACAAAATATTCTTTTATCTCTCTGTCTGAAAAATTTCTCACAGGAAATTTTTTACATGTCTTACAAGAACTTCTAATAGGAAATTGCTTACATGTCTATCCAACATATAAATTTTTGCAATTCTTATTAGCAATGAAACATGTATAAAGGAGAATAAATAATACCATGGACATTTCCAATTTCTTGTTTTGTTACACAATAAGTCTGCAAATAATATTTTCATAATTCTCCATTTTAATATGTATTTTGAACTAACATACAGCAGCAACTGAGACTACATACTGGATTGTAATAATGGAATGAGCAGATGTGCATCAAGAGGAAATAGCTAAGATTTACCCTAACTATCTATATAATATATATATACATACAAACATCATAGCTGTAACTTGTCAGCAAGTACAGCTTAGTGTATGTGTAGTGTATGCATGAATATTTATACACACACACAAATGACCTAGACCTTTGGCATTAAGCCGTGCTTCAGAAGACCCATCAAGCCAAGGGAAATCACAGTTGTGGCAGATATTGGTGTCATGCCAGTGGCACATGAGAACACCCATTACACTCTCAGAGTAGTTGGCGTTTGGAAGGGCATCCAGCCGTAGAAACCATGCCAAATCAGTCTGGAGTCTGGTGCAGCCTTCCAACTTGCCAGCACGGACAACGGATGTTAAACGATAATGATGATATGCATGTGTGTATATATACATGTGAGGTACATACATAAATACAAACATACATGCATATGCACATTCTTTCCTTCATTCATTTTATATCCATCTTTCTGATAAAATGATTTGGATGTATATATATTACTGAGATGCTGTTTAACAATCCAATGCCCTTCCAGTTGTTGACCTTTATCAGTTTTCCAAATGAGGGATATTTTATTCCATTAATTCTTTGAAAGCACGTGGCTAGGGGACATTTTGTTGACAGGTAATCTTAATAAATATCAGTTTTTTTTAGTGCAACACTATCATGTAAAAAATGTAGAATGTAAACATTTACCCACACATTCACATACACCATACTGCTTCTGTTAACCAATTCCATTTACAAGGCATAGCTTGGTTCCAGGCTACAGTACAAGACAAGTGCACACTGGTGCCACTGCTGCCACTGCTGCCACTACCACCACTGTGTTAACATTTGCTTTTCCATGTTTATACAATTTCTGGGGCTGGATGCCTTTCCTGTCACCAACCTCACTTGTTCCTGAGTGGAGTAGTAATCATCCAGTCTATTGAACAACAAACAGCTTAGACATGTTTTCATGGTGGACTACAGGCAAATAACACCGTCAGTGAAACCATTGTTTACAAACCAGAAAGTGTAAAGAAGATATGCACATACACATATATACATATACATACATATACATACATGCATACACACACACACACAAACACATATAAATACGTAAATACGTATCTTTACAGTCTGACAATGGCTTAGCCAGCTAAAACTTGGAAATCACTCTCAATAATATTCTTGCTTAAGAATATACGTATAT
>NC_068994.1:18277984-18280070 GCF_001194135.2 Octopus bimaculoides
ATATATATATATATATATATATATATATATATATATATATATATACACACACACACACAGAACTCAAAATCTGAGTAAATAACGATGATGATGATGATGATAATGACGATGATTTAACAGAAGCAACAGAGTGACTGAAGCTCTGAGAGTTTCATGCATTGGCACCTGTATGTGTATATATATATATATATATATATATATACATCCACGCACACACACACACATATGTATATAGATATAGATATACACATACATACATATGAAGTTTGATCAAAAAGTATTAGGACTGGAGTTATAAAAAGAAAACTACAACATGTATCAATTTGGTATTTAAATCTCTTTTGAAGTGGACCCTTTCTAAAGCCATACACTTTATCCAGTGTCATTCCATTCATGGAAGCTTTCCTGGAATTCCTATTTTTGTGATAGTAAGCAGTTGCCTTGTCGCATTCTCTTGGATTTCCTCAATATCTTGAAACCTTGTTGGGGGTCTTCCACTGCAAAGGCTGAGCCTTGGTTTTGTGGTCAAAGCCATAGACCCACAATTCATCACCTGTTATGATCATTTTCAAAAGGTTTTTGTCTTCCTTGACCAAATCAATGAGATCCTGCACAGCTAAATCCTGATTTTCTTTTTGAGACAACCTCACTCTACACATTTTACTTCCAAGAACTGCTACAAACAGTGGAAGTGAGTGAAAATGTCATAACAGAGTTCAAGGTCAGCCATTTCGTACCAAGCAGCTTCACTCTGTGTGTGTGTGTGTGTGCATGGAGGGCATGAATGTCTTTTACTTTTTACTTATTACAGTTGTTGGACTCTGACCATGCTGGGGCACCACTTTGAAAGGTTTAGTCACTCAGATCAATCCCAGTACTTAGTTCAACTCTGGTATTTATTCCATCAGTTCCCCTTTGCTGAAGTGCTAAGTTTTGGGATGTAGACAAACCAAGACCAGTTGACATGTGGTGGGAGGACAAGCAAAGGCACAAAGACAAACACACACATGTATGCACACACACACACACACACACACACACGATGGGCTTCCATACAGTTTTAACTACCAAATCCACTCACAAGGCACATGTTGGCTCAGGGCTAAAATAGAAAACACTTGCTCAAGTTGCTGTGCAGTGGGACTGAACCCAAAATCCACATGGCCACAAAGCAAGCTTGTTAATTACATATCCATGCTTACACCTAGATATGTATATGAAGCTCAAGTATACATGAATTATAAATATAGGTGCTTTTAAAACCCAAGTGAATATGAGAAGCTTTATATATATACATATACATATATATATATATATATATATATATATATATATATATATATATACATACATACACACACACACACACCTATATATATTTACAAACTATAGGTGTATATGAAATCCAAAAAATGTTCTATTATTAAGCCTTTCATTTTGGATAGCATCCAAACAAGCTAACGCTTGTGCTGCAGAGGTAGTTGGCAGGCCAAAACTTACTGCACAGTATTACTGCATCAAAACAGCAGATCTTATTATGCAACATGTAACATTTGAAGCAGAAAAGTCAACAGATGACAAACCATAGCATCTCTTTCTGATTATATGCAGATGCATATGGGAGTCACTGAAGGGTTGTGGTTGATCTCAGAAAATGGGATGATGGCCAAAAGAGAGTGGGAGCTAACAATGGTCATGGTAACCTAAGCAGTTGCTAACAATGAAAATCAGCCTTAATTACAAGGATTTCAACATTTTCAGAATTGTAACTGTGGATGTGGGTTCAATTCAAACCTTGTCCCAGTTCTTCTATCTGTTATTCCTTTGTTTTTATTTCAGACATTGACAGCAGCCATGCTGGAGCACTGCCTTGAAAATCCGATAATCACATGACTCAATCCCAGTACTATTTTCTTTTCCTAAGCCTGGTGCTTATTCTATTGGTTTCTTTTGTTGAACTGCTGAGTTACAGGGATGTAAACACAGCAACACTGGCTGTCAAGTGATGGTGAAAGACAAAGACAGACACAAAGACACACACATGTATGTGCACATATATATATATATATATATATATATATATATA
>NC_068994.1:18280080-18287458 GCF_001194135.2 Octopus bimaculoides
ATTAGACTCCTTAAGGATCGTTCTAAATTAGACTCCTTTTGCGGTGAAATCTCTTGCTATATTGGTAATGATTACATGTTTTTCTATGAACAAATATATATATATATATATATATGACGGGCTTCTTTCAGTTTCTGTCTACCAAGTCCACTCACAAGGCCTTGGTTGACCCAAGGCTGTAGTAGAAGACACTTGCCCAAATTTCCATGCAATGGAACTGAGCCCAGAAACATGTGGTTGGGAAGCAAATTTCTTATCACACAGCCATGCCTGTGTGATAAGTAAAGTCCCTTTACTTTCTTTGATATTACATATATTCTTAATAATTAGCACATCCAACTTAAACTGGATGTGTTGTCTAGATTGCCTTTAAACCACTATTAACGTCCAGAGATAACTACCTTGCATTGTTAACACATGTTCATTATGCCCATTAGTGGATGGCACTAATGTATCATGTGGTTTCACAGTTACTGCAAATCATCAGCTGCAGTCCAGCTTCGTACCAAATGCCAGAACAAATATCAGTGAAACCGATATAGCACAATAGCCAAACAACCAACAATGTTGCAAAATGCAGGTGGGCTATGAATAAATTAGCTATTAGGACAGTAGTAGTATTTGTAACAGACAATAGTTAGAACATCCCTAAATTTAAATTCTGCCGAGGTCAAATTTGCCTTTCATCCTTTTGGAGTCTATAAAATAAGTATCAGTTAAGCACTGAAATTGATGTAACCAACTTAGATCCTTCCCCAAAATTTCTGGCCTTGTGCCACAGTTTGAAACTAATAATTAGAATATCTAGTTTAAATTGGATGTCTTGTCTAGATTGCTGCCATCAACTATGGCAGACTATCATTTCGTTAGCCAATGTGGTCAATGCTTAATGAGCACTGTCGATATGAGATAGCATCTTCGGACAAAGGAGGCAGTTTAAAGGTGATCAAAAGCAACATATCCAGTTTAAGTTGAATGAGCTAATTATTATTTGTTACAAATACTGCTGCTGTTCTTCATGGCTGATTTACATATATTCCTAATGTATACATACTTAAAAAAATATTAACTGATTAACACACACACACACAGAGTTTTGTAGCACAGTCTGATTTGCTAAAGCATTGTGAAATGAGTCCCAATTATATAGGGAAAGGATGTCTTTAGATTGTTGTTTAGTTCAACCAGATCAGACTTGACTCAGTAGATTTATGATCAAAGGTATTTTAGTCATGGCTAACCCTTCATTTGATTTATCAGGCATGCAGACAGTTGAGCATATACTTCCTCAAATTTTTAGGAGAAATGTGAAATTGAAATATTCCGGCCTTTCCTCAATGACATTAGCAATTTAAGCAAAGTGAAAATAATAGAAATATGGAGCACAAAATAACACAATCCTGCTGGTGGTGTAAAAGCACTCGTGGTGATGCCATGTAAAAGTGCCTGTGCGGTGCCATGTAAAAGCACCTGTGCAGTGCCACATAAAAACACCCATTTGGTGCCATGAGAAAGTGCCTGTGCGGTGCCACATAAAAGCATCCAGCATACACTGCAAAGTGGTTGGTGTTAGCAGGGGTGTTTAGTGGTAGAAACCATGCCAAAACTGACATGGAGTTTGGTGCAGCTCCACAGCTTGCCAACTCTGGTCAAACCATCCAACTCATGCCAGCATGGACAATGGATGTTAAATGATGATGATGATGACCCTCAGGTGTGTGTGTGTGTGTATACATACATATATATACATACATACATATATACACACATATATATACACACACACATATATATACATATATATATATATATACATATATATATATATATACATATATATATATATATATATATATATATATATATATATATATATATATATATATATATATATATATATATATACACATACATACATATATACATACATACACATATATATATACACATACATACATACACATAATAAAAGAAATAATTACGATACACTAGGATTGATTTGGTTGTTGTGGTTTAGCTCTAGGTTAAACCCTAATTGAATAAGACTTATGATCAAAGATGTTCTGGCTTGACCATTTAGTTTTTATTTTTCAATGTGTCTCCCAGGACTACATTGATATATATTTCTTTCCTTTCTGGACATATGGCCAACTCTGGCATTAGTAGGCACAATGCTCTTAATCTCATCGCACTTAAACAAAATAGATGATATACCATTTATCCAAACATCATTTCCTCTTAAATACCTTTGTACTTGCTCTCTCAATCATCAACCTTGTTACTAACTCAATCATTTCTTGAAACCTCTACAGCCTCAGACAGCAACCAACCCCAGACCATTATTAGGAACAATACTTATTTCATTTTGATGATTCTCTCACATATAAACAGATATTGTGACTATATAAGGTGTGGGTCATCTTATCAGATGTGCAGACCATCGGCTTCTCCAGATATGAGGATGACATTCATTCTGATGCTGACGTGTCATGAGGAGGCAAATAGTTCAATGGGACTTTGAAATAAAACATCCCAATGATACCAGATCTCTCTTGTACACCAGTTGATTTTCAACTCAAAACTTCAGAGAAAGGATTTATTAATACAAGCTTCCCCAGTAAAACTGCTTATATTAGTTTATTTGTGCATTGTAGATCAGCAATACCAATCAGTACTGAGGTGTGGAATGATATCTTCTGTGTAAACAGATGCAGCAAAGCAGAAAACAGAATTGCCTGTATCATGCAGATCAAAAGAATGCTAATGGATAATGAGTACCCAGGCTGGTTTTAAGTCAATAAGATAGATTTATTCAAATTGGGCCTTGAACCAAGAGAGGGCCATGTGAGTAGAGGACACTATGATGAATCTTTAATATATCATTGTGGATAATGGTGAAACCTCAAACCCTCAACGCTTTTTGGCTGGGACTGGCATTCTACACAAAGCAAAAAACACTGATCTTCAGCTTTGTAGAGTAGGAGGCCCCACTGATAATTCTCTAATTGGGCTCCACACTTCCTAGTGCTGGCCCTGTGAATATCCAGCATCCTTCACTAGTCACCAGACTAATATTAAACCACCAAAGAATGTTCACATCTCCAAACAACAGTATTCCTTTCTAAAACTCATACTTTCATTATAGAATCACTGTTGCAATCTGTCATGAAATCTGTAGGTGGTGGGGTGTGCCTAAATATACAACTTGTACATGCTGGGTCTTTTCTGAAAATATTCTTGTCATAGAATTGGTTTACACAAAGCAAAAATATATGTGTACTGGCTGACTGCCATATCAACGATGTAGATGTGTTCATGGGCTTATGTCGTGTACCACATAGCTTGGAATATATGTGGAAGATTTTACATCAGAAGTACTATCTGAAAAGTGCATATCCATGATAAAGAACACATTCACACAAATTCTTCTGTTAGAAACCATTTGGAAAGATGGAACAACCAGGATGTCAAAGCCACAAAACTACTAATTCTGTGCAAATTTAAAATTAATCTCTATTTTCTCTTAATAAAAGCCCTTTTAAGCTAAAATGCTGGACTATTGAAACACTTTATTTCAAAATGTTTCATGTAAACTAGAATATATATATATCATAAGCAATAGAGTGACTCAAGGACTGAGGATTTCTTGTGTTGACACTTATCAAATGTACAAAACTCTCAGCCCCATGCCACTCTGTTCCTTCCACTAAATATCAATAAAAAGATATACATTTACTCATATTTGAGTTCTGTTTTGCCTCTTTGCATCACAATATATACATATATATATATATATATATATATATATATATATATATATATATATAATACTGTATAAGAGTTTATACATGGAGAGGAAACCAGCATGTGAATTCCTTACATGCTAAAAAGGGCAATCAAAACCCAAACCACGAAAGAGATATTCTTACATTGCACGTTGCTTGCAGGACACTTGAATGAATAAAAATCTCAGTTACCCTATACCCATGAGTTTCACTATTAATGATCAAATAAATCAATTAATTAGACAATCAATTGATTAATTAACCATCTGTGGCTCGTCAGTAAGGTTGCTGGCAAATGCATAATTATGAAACTATAATACATACCGAAAGCACGAAGTATACATGTGCACACTTAGTTCCATCTTTATACTTCAAGAATTCAAATCGAATGCCCCTAATCAACATACAGAGTCAGAGTAGTACAGCAGTGAATAAATTCACCATATATTATCCAACTGTAGAATTTAAATATTTATTTATAAATATATATATAGGGTCATCCCATAAAGAATGCAGTTTATTTATAGTTCTATTTTTCAAAATTAAGATAAAGTTCTTTTTTAATCTAAAATACACTCTCCTTCATTTTCTACAATGCTCTTCCATCTATCTGGTAGACTTGCAAGGCCCCTCTTCTAAAATTCACTTGTCTGTGATGAAAAATACTCCTCCAGTACTGTTCTGACCTCATCTACAGAATTCATATTTTTTCCATCCATATAATTTTGAAGATTGCAGAATAAATGATAAATCAGATGGGGGTAATGTCTGGCGAATATGGTAGGTGGGGCATTGTTTCCCATTCAAACTGCTCCAGCTTTTGGAATGTCATCCTTACTGTATGTGGCTCAGTATTATCCTGATGGAAGAACACCTTTTGTCTTGAAACCAAAGATGGTCATTTTCCTTCTTGTGCAGACTTAAGCCACTGAAGCTGTTTGCAGTAGATCTTTGTAATTGTTTGGTTTGGGTTTAAAAGTTCAAAGTGGACAAAACCTATCACATCCCACCAAACAGATAACACCTTACACCGGTGAAAACCTTTAGCCTGGGATGCTGGTGGTTCTCCTTTCCCTACCCACTGTCTTCGGTGCTTGTCAATTTTATAGAGAATCCATTTCAGTCCAAAAAATGTTCATTCATGAGATGTGATAGCAAAGAAGAGCACACATTCAGTCTCTGCATGCGATTAGATTCAGAAAGTTTGTGAGGAACCCATTGAACCAATTTGCTGACTTTTCCGATGGCATGCAGGTGCCAATGAATGGTTGAATGACTAAATCTAAGCTTCTCTGCTAGTTCCTCAACAATTATGATGAGTTTGCAGGATGTCCACATCAAGCTCTACAGATCTTTCAGGACAAGGCTTGTCTTCTAAGTGGCAGTTTCCACCTGGAAATTTCTGGAACCCCAATGAGACTGGCTTACGCTTATTGTCAGATCCCCATATACCGCATTAATATTCCTTGCACTTTCAGTTGCGTTGTTACCTTTATTAAACTCATAAGGCAAAATATGCCAAATATGCTCCTTTGTCACTTCCATTATAGCTTTGAAAATATAACTGTTAAAATCTAACTGCACTCTTCAAAACTTTCAGTAAGAGGAAACACAAGGTAAAATTACTACCTACTTTTACATCAAGTTGATTGTAGGTAGTTTATTTTGTTCCCCTCAGACTTTTAGTTCATGCAATTGAAAAAACTGAATTATTTATGGGGCGACCCCATATACACACACATGTATATATTAGTTAATACATTTTACATTTATGATTCATGCTATAAGGCACCCCACTATATGTGCATCACACACACATGATGGAAGAATATTTTGACTTTACTGCTCATTTATGCATGCTTGGTTATGGGATACCTCATACTTTATAACAACTCATTGAATTAAGAGGGAAAGGATGTGTTTATGTACTGAGAGTATCAGTTGGAGATACTCTCACTCAGTGGAGGCGCAATGGCCCAGTGGTTAGAGCAGCAGACTCGCGGTCATAGGATCGCGGTTTCGATTCCCAGACCGGGTGTTGTGAGTGTTTATTGAGCAAAGACACCTAAAGTTCCACGAGGCTCCAGTAGGGGGTGGTGGTGAACCCTGCTGTACTCCTTCACCACAACTTTCTCTCACTCTTACTTCCTGTTTCTGTTGTGCCTGTAATTCAAAGGGTCAGCCTTGTCACACTGTGTCACGCTGAATATCCCCCAGAACTACGTTAAGGGTACACGTGTCTGTGGAGTGCTCAGCCACTTGCACGTTAATTTTACGAGCAGGCTGTTCCGTTGATCGGTTCAACTGGAACCCTCGACGTCGTAACCGACAGAGTGCCAACAACAACAACTCTCACTCAGTAAGAGTTAGTAAGGAACATTAGGTGTGATATCCATGTCCTCCTTTAAAGTTGACAAGATGCTGTTCTTATGTTTAATCACATACAAATACACACACACTCTGACTACCTAAGAGGGGTTAAGTGATCTGAGTTTGAAGTCTGCTCATGGTTTAGCATCTCTGTGATATTTCCCTTTCAGTTAGTCACCATGTAGAAGGGGTACAGCATGCATTTATAACATCCATTTAGCCCACCCTGAAGATAATGCGGCTAATTACAATTCATTACTTATGGTATTTTAAACATGAATCATTAAAACAAACACAAGATAATGAGAACCATGCAACGTAAGAAGATTGTTACAAAATTATTTAGTGTTTGTTCTATATGATTTAAAGGAATCCTTTTTGTTCATTGCTTCATGTTGTTTAACCCCAGGTCATCATTAATTTAAAAGACCTGTAATCAGACATTCAAAGCCTTCCAGCCACAAAACCCTGCGTTCTTTTTCAAACAGTATATCAAAGTGCATATTATCTAAAATGTCTTCTCTTTTTTAAGATGGCACAAATTTGATTTGAAGGACATTTGGCTGCTTTTTTTTCCAGCAAGAAAATAGAATAGACATTGCATAGAATAGAAACCAGCAACTTCTCTATGTAGTGACTCATTTTTGATCCACTTTTTCAATATTTGATCTGGGCTTACATGTTTATTATATCAGATCTTAAATATAAAAACATTGTTGTGTATATTCTAATTGCCATCACTGGAAATGTATATATAAGTAAAAATTAGAAGAAAAAAAAATCATACAGATTGTAACACAAAAGACTATCTATGCCATTAATTGAACTCGGATATCCTTCTCAAAATGTAACAAACAAAAACGTTTCTGAAGTTGTTTCTATGTGTATCTTAAAAAATAGCAGGTTGGATAAATTACTGAACAAGTTTCAGATGAACCAAGAGATGTAACTGTAACACAGGCATATTTCAGAATAGAAATATTTGTCTCCTTATTTAAGTGAATGGTCAATGCCACATTAGTGTAACAGGTTAACACTCTTGGGCTAGATCACAAATGAACACTCTTGTGCTGTGTCACAGATTAACACTCTTGTGCTGCATCACAGATTAACACTCTTGTGTTGTGTCACAGATTAACACTCTTGTGCTGTGTCACAGATTAACACTTTTGTGCTGCATCACAGATTAACACTCTTGTGTTGTGTCACAGATTAACACTCTT
>NC_068994.1:18287819-18291337 GCF_001194135.2 Octopus bimaculoides
CAGATTAACACTTTTGTGCTGTGTCACACATTAACACTTGTGCTGTGTCACAGATTAACACTTTTGTGCTGTGTCACAGATTAACAATCTTGTGCTGTGTCACAGATTAACAATCTTGTGCTGTGTCACAAATTAACAATCTTGTGCTGTTGGCAAGATACATAGAGTTCTCATTTACAAAATACATCACTCAACAAGCTTAAATTTTGCTTCATTTAACTATTTTACAAATATTTAAACATATCTTTGTTTTACATTGAACATTATTTTACAGCTCCAAGCTATTTCTATTGCAGCTTAGCACCAGTTCAGTCCTGACTGAGGAAGACACTTGAGGTCAAAGGTGCTGTATCAGTGACCATCCAATTCTATATACATATATATATATATATATATATATATATCATCATCATCATCATCATCACTTAATGTCTGCTTTCCATACTGGCATGGGTTGGACTGCATTGTTTAAGGTGTCCTTTTCTTCCTATTTTAAGACGGTAGAATGTGATTTGAAGAAAATTTAACTGCTATTTTTAGCAAGTTGAGTAACCACATAGAAGCTCCTTCGCTAGGTAAATTCATAAGTGGGATAACATGATGTGGATGACCAAAGAAATAAAATTTAAAATTTACTTTTCTGGTGTAAGGGGAATAACTCAAACATTTGTTTTCTTTTATTGGTCCCATTATTTTTAACAGAAACCCTTTTCAAATTCCACAACAGATAGCAGTAACTATAGCTCTTCCCACCACCCCACTTCTTACACTGTGCTGACATGTTTTGTCAATTATTTTGTCTTGATTCAGTAGACCTATAGTTAAAAGGTGTTCCAGCTGTGTCTATCCCACATATTTTGCAGACAGTGCATCATCACAACTATCATCATCATCATTTAACGTCCATTTTCCATGCTGGGATGGGTTGGACTGTTTGATGGGAACTGGTATGGTCAGGGGCTACACCAGGCTCCATTGTCTGCTCTGGCATGGTTTATATGGCTGGATGTCCTTCTTAACACCAGCCACTCCACAGTGTCATCTTTTATCGTTTACTTGTTTCAGTCATTAGACTGTGGCCATGCTAGGGCACCACCTTAAAGAACTTTTTAGCTGAATGAATCAACCCCAATACTTTTTTTTTCAAGCCAAGTACTTATTCTATCAATATCTTTTGTTGAACCACTAAGTTATGGAGATGTAAACATACCAACACCAGTTGTCAAGTGGTGGTGGAAGAAAAAACACAAAGGCACACACACACACACACACACACAATGGGCTTCTTTCAGTTTCCATCTATCAAATCCACTGATTATGTTTTGGTCTGCCTGAGGCTATAGTAGAAGGCACTTGCCCAAAGTTCCACACAGTGGAACTGAACCTGGAACCATGTGGTTGGGAAACAGGTTCAGCAATTTGGATGTGTGGAAACCAACAGAATAAAACATATTACTTGAAGAAGGTGAAGGTTGGAAGGCATCCTGCCTTAAGACCCATCTAATATGAAAAAAAAAAAATTAAATTTTATATGTTTGCATCCAGAGATGCATAACCAAAGTCAATCCAAATCCTGTCCTTCACTTTTCATCTCAATTTTCCCCTTTCGTTTCTGTCAGTAACATAGATATGGTGAAGAAAACAAGAAACAATCATGATCTGGGATGGCCATTAATCATAATTAGAAGTCAATAATGAAAATGTTCTAATATACTAGTTTGACTATTGTTGTATGCTTGAAGCATTGTTATACAGAAGTAGAAAAAGTAAAGGAAAATAAAGAAAGCTTCTAACAATGCACCAGCAGTGTGAGAATTGCTGCTGCTGCTGTTAACCCGAATGCTGAGCAGTTTAGAATAAAACAATGGAATCTATGCAATTGGACATTTCTTGGACTGCTTCCTTTTGAGAATAGACCTTTGTACCTGAAATACAACGGTTTTTGTAAAACATCCTGCACTGATAGAAGCTTTCTTTATTTTTCCTTTTCTTTTTCTACATTAGTTTGATTTTGAGTGAAGATCAACACTTTACATAGAAAACACAAGAGTCTGTGATATAAGTAAGAGCAGCAGAGCATTATATTAGAAGAGCAGGTCATCCATCAGTGAGAATCAGAGGCCAAGTTTTCCTCCATATAATCTGAGCCCAAACTGAATATCAGTAAGCATCCAGCTTAGTCTTCAGCTATTGTTCAACAAACTAATGATGGATCTTGTGATGCTTGTTCAACCTGCTAGGAAAAACCAACTTACTCTTTCACAAATCACAGTCAACCACTGAGGTGGGGGGGGGGGAGAGAGACTATGGTTAAAACAAAAGTCAGGATGGTTGCGGATAGAATGATCTTGATCTAGGTTCAGTCAATTGAAGCTGACTTAAGTCTAAACAATTATAATTCCTTTACTCTTCCTGTGTGTTTTTAATACAAATCTCTTTGAGCTGTTTCTCTGAGACAAAATATTGGTTTCAAATTTTGGCACAAGGCCAGCAAGTTCGAGGGTGGGGGCAAGTTGATGACATCAACCCCAGTCCCCAACTAGTACTTATTTTATCAACCTCAGCAGAATTTGAATTCAGAATGTAAAGATGGGCAAAATACTAAGCAGGTTGCCTGGCATGTTAATGATTCTAGTATCTCATTGTCTTATCTATGAGATAAAATATTACAGCCAGTTTGTGTACATATAGTAAATATTATACATATCAGTATTTTAATCTAAGGCTGTTTCAAGTGCATATATTAACTTAAATTTTGCTGATGCACATCATGTCTAGTTTCTTTGGATTCTATTGTTTCACTAGGGTATTTCTGGTTACTAATTTATATTGGCTCAACAAGAACGATAATCAAAGACTTATTTCCTTGTAGAGTCTGAATTCAGAACACAGTGATGAAACAAAACTTTTAACACAATTTAACAAAATATTAACAAGTAAGTGTAAAGCTTTCCCATTTCTTAATTTTATTTTTATAAATCTCAAATTGAGCTGTAGCCAAAGACTAAGGCAATTCTGCTTTACCGTCACTAATACCCCCCAAGCTTTATTTAATGATGTAATGCTCAGACTCAAGATTGCCAATGCTGATATCATCATCCTATTTCGAGTTTTAATCATTCAGCTGAGATACACACATCTACAAACTGTATATCCAGAGCCTGAATTGATAAAATATATTAAGCCACTTAAGTACATACATACACGTATTCATATAGACAAATTCAAACAGACAGCTACCTATATACACAAATATAATATGATTCATGGAGATTATCATAATCAGTAACGTTTAGGATTTCAAAAATATTACTATATGAATTTGAAAAAACAAAACAAAAAAAGATCTAAAAAAAATTTTTAAAATAAACATTTGATGATAATGCTCAATGATGTCATTACTAGAGTGCTACCAGTTACAAGACAAGTAATTTTGGAAGCACACTTTAGCCACCATGGGTAAACAGTGACTATTAAAATATGATATATATATATATATATATATATATATATATATA
>NC_068994.1:18291671-18295902 GCF_001194135.2 Octopus bimaculoides
AAGAGATAGAGTATGTGTGTGTGTTTGTGTGTGTATGTGTGTGAAAAAGAGAGATAGAGATAGAGAGAGGATGTGTAAACATGTACCATGTATTTAGCATCTATCAACTACGTAGCCTTTATCCTTTTCCCCACCCTGGAACCACCACTTATCAATTTCAGCTTTCCTCTAACCACTCAAAACTTATGTTAACTCTCTCTATATCTTCCTTTTTCCCCCTCTCTCCCCCTTTTGCTCTATGTGATGTAAAGCACGACGGGAGAAACCAGCCAACTACTCAACAAACATTTCTATCGGCTATTATTATATCATTATCAACATCGTCATCATCTTCATTATATAACTTATAGTACATAAGAAATTTTTAAAATGCCTCAAACATATACAGAGTTTCCTAGTAGCAATATGCCATTTCAGCATTTAAATGTGTTTTATATTAAAATCTGATACACAGAAGAATATCTAATTCAGCGCATACTAATAAAAAAAATAACTTATAAATCATTGACCGAATGATTGCAACAAGAGTATGTAGCTTCAAAAGTAAAAAAAAAAAGATAAAAGAAAAACATCTGCTCCACTAACTTCTAAATTCTCAGAACTATCTACTTTTGTATATTTTTGTGCCAAGTAAGAAATAAAAACATTGTACTATTATACTGTATAACATGATTTTTGTCCTTGGAAAAGCAACTGTTATTTCCTATTTGCTTACCCCTAGAATGTATGAAAAATGGCTAATATTTCCTTCAAACTTTGCTTTTGTTACATTTATTCAAACCCCAAAGAATCCCTTTCAACACATAGCTATGAGACTCCCCCACTACTCTTGCTCATGATCAGAGATGCACATATTGTCAGTCACTAAAAGACATGCTCAAGTGGTTATGGTTAAGCAACTGACAAGCAAATCTGTAGTATTGAGCAGAATATTTGCTATAACAATATTTCTGATTCAGCAACTCAATACTGAATCTCTGGAATGTAATGGAAAATAGGTCAGTTTCAAAACATTGATGTCCAGGACACAAAAGCAAAGTTTGAAGGGAATAGTAGTCGTTTCCTTTGATTTTAAGATAGAAGCAAATAGGAAATAACATTTACTGACTAAAGACAAAATAAATAAATAAATAAATAGAAATTTGTTACACAGTGTTATATATATGAATATACTTGATATGTGCTAGATTTCATGACTAAGTTCAAATTCAGTATTATACCCACAAACACAAAGCACATTGCCTCTAGTTTTTGTAGTTGAATAATTGCTTCAAGTTTTGGCACAAGGCCAGTAAATTTTAGGAGACGAGGGTAAATCAATTACATCAACTCCAATGCTCAACTGGTACTTATTTTATTGACCCTGAAGGGATGAAAGGTAAACTTGACCTTGGTGACATTTGAACTTGGAATACAAAGAACCCAAAGAAATGCTGCTAAGTATTTTGTCCAGCATGGTAACAATTCTGCCAGGGCATGATCTTAGTTGAGTGATAAAATTAGATGCCTCTTGTCATTTACTGTCAACTGTTCAAAACCTTCTCCACCTTCTTCATTGTCCCACTGACGCCGCTGCCGCCACCACCACCACCACCACCACATGGTTTGGAAGCAAGTTTCTTAACCACACAATCATGTTTGTGCCTTAGTCTAATTTTTATTTGTCTTACTTTTCTTTATTTTTTCTTGCTAAGAAATTTCACGAAATTGATTTAGGGGTCAAATTTTGGAAAAAAAGAAAACTTTTTTAAATTGCCTAAGCAGTCTATATGAAATATTCAAATCTGGAGAAATAATTTTAATATTAGTTTATATGAAGATGGCAAGCTGGCAGAATCACTAACATGCCAGGCAAAATGCTTGGTATTTCGCCCATCTTTACATTCTGAGTTCAAATTCTGTCAAAGTTGACTTTGCTTTCATCCTTTTGGAATTGAAAAAAATAAGTACCACTTGAACATTGAGGCTGATGTCATCGATTTACCATCTCCCTCAAAATTGCTGGCCTTGTGCCAAAATTTGAAATCAATATTAGTATATATGATGTTATGTGGATGATAATTCCCACCACTAGTGCTGTAATGTGCCTTCTTTGATGTTGTAATGAGTTGGACCCAACTATAGTATGCAGTTATAAGCATTCTGCAACAATCATCTCCCCTATGAGAATTAAATTTCTAATTTGATATGAACTCTACCTTGGTATCTAGCGTTACCTGTCTACAACAACTTTTTTATTTTTGTATCCAAGATGTATAATCTATCAACTGACTAATACTTATTTTATCAGTCTTGGAGAGATCATAGTCTAGGTCAATCTTGGCAGGATCTGAACAGAGTGCAAGGCCTTTTGCCTAAAGCTCTTCCAATTCCCATATTCAATTAAATAACAATTGTTTCAAATTTTGGCACAAGGTTAGCAATTTTAATGGAAAGGATTAATTGATTACATTGACCTCAGTAATTAATAAGTACTTCATTTTATTGAGACTGGACAGATGAAATGCAAAATTGACTTAGGTCAGATTTGAACACAGAATGTAAAAAGCCTGAAGAAATATTGCAAGGCGTTTTATATGATGCTGCAATGATTCTACCAATCCACTGCTAGGTGTGTGTGTGTTTCTTATGTGCATATCCCTCTCTTCCCACCATTACACTGCTTGACAATTGGCGCTGATTTGATTACGTACTTTAACTTAGCAGTTCAGTGAAAGAAACTGACAGAATATAATATAAATCTCCATCATATCTGCCATGCTCACATAGCAACAATGTAATCTATCCAAACTTCAAAAATGAGTTCCTGTAGTGTTTTCTTTATCTTTAAACACTATAGGCAAGGTGTAAGAAATGACAAATCATAATAACAGATAAACTAACAAAACACACCTACAGGATTTATGGGTAGGGTACAATAGCAGACTACACCCTGTTTAGTAAGAGACAACACAACAGAACTGCATAAATAATATGGCTAAAAATACTACACAAAACACATTATGAATAGCATGTGTGTGTGTGTGTGTGTGTGTGCGTGTGCGCATATTGGTAATAGATATATGGGAGAAAATATTCCAGAAGAGGCAACTAGAGCCAGCTGAGTGTTTGGCAAGTGGTAAAGAAATCTAGATCCTTGAGTTTGAATACAGGCAAAGGCTGAATCCATATGGAATGGCATGAGTTCCATACTGGTAATATTCTATGGAAAGTACTATGGAATCTAAGAGGGAAATGAGGTGGGGAGATATGTAAAGAAAGCAATAAAAGGAAAATAAAATTAAAAAAAGTCAAATAATAGCTTTTACTGTTTCTTTGATTTAAAAAAAAAATTAAGCATGAAATCAGCAATTTTTTTTTTCAAATAAAAAGTGAATTAATTGTTTAGAGTAAACATATTTGCCACATGTTTGTATATTTTGTAACAATATGGGAGGGGTGGAAAAAAAGCAAAAAAAAACCAATATGGTCCTTTCACTACAAGGTCCAGTCCTTGTGGTGTGGTGTCTTGTGTATCTTAATGACCCTGAGAATTATGCCAGTGGAGCACAAGCTCCTGGTGGGGGTCTCACATACTGGACAGGTCAAAGGCTAGAGGAAAGACTAATATGGACCACTTCTTCCCAGAAGTAACAATGGCTCTGCATAGCGCCGACACCCTTACCAGGGGAAAAGCCAAGGTACTGAAGCATTAATGACAATTCAAAACAAACAATATCAGGGAAACAAAGGCCTTTCTGCAGGGAAATGTACAAGGAATATGGAGGCAGACCTAAAAAAAGTAGGGATCCAACTGGATAGAAGCGAAGACAACTCAAGAGTTGAGAACAGTGCAGAAAAGTTGTCAATGGCCTATGAACAGTAAGGTGTGAAGGGCTTAAGTAAGTACAATGATGGTCTTTGGAAATATGCATTTTTTTTACTTTCAATAAAATAGTCTTGATTAAAAATGCATCCTGTAGCTCTCTCTCTCTCTCTCTTCTCTCTCTGTCTCTCTCTCTTTCTCTCTCTCTCTCTCTCTCACACACACTGTTCAGGAAGCTCTTGCTATGTTTCTTTAGGCATATAGAACAAATATATGTGTGTGTGTGTATATTTATATATATATGTATATATATATATTTATATTTATATTCCCAATTGCAATTAGCAATTTCTTGGAAAAAATCCCAAAACAAACCAAATGTGTGTTTGTGAACATGTATTATATACACACACACACACGTATATA
>NC_068994.1:18296187-18298072 GCF_001194135.2 Octopus bimaculoides
ACACACACACACCTACACTAGACCAACTTTCTCACTTTCAATCCAGTCACAACTGTGCCTGTATGTCTCACACACACACATGCACAATTAGCCAAAAAGTTACTCAACACTGGTGTGATTATCTATTAGAATTTTATAACAAAAAGACTTAACACAGCAGAAATATTAGCTGAGTTGATTTCTAGAGACTTTTTGCCATTTGAATTTATATTTTACACTGCTTTACTGAGATGTATATTAACGGTAAATATGTTTTATAAACTGTGTGGTACCTTGGGCAAATTGTCTTCTACTATAGCCTCAGGCTGACCAAGGCCTTGTGAGTGAATTTGGTAGATGGAAACTAAAAGAAGCTTGTTGTGTATGTGTGTGTCCTTGTGCCTGTGTTTGTCCACCACCACTGCTTGACAACCAGTGATGGTGTATTATGTTCCTGTAAGTTAGTGGTTCAGCAAAAGAGACTGACAATAAGTACCAGGCTTTTAAATCCACCGGGGTGGATTCATCTGACCAAATTTCATTTTTCATTTTAGCTTGGTATTTATCCTATTGGGCTCTTTTTTTTGCCAAATCACTAAGTTACAGGGATGTAAACACACCAACACCAGTCGTCAAGTAGTGGTGGAGGACAAACACAGACACACACATATATGTATCTATGACAGGCTTTCAGTTTCCGTCAACCAAATCCACACACAAGCTTTTGGTCTGCCCATGGCTATAGTAGAAGACACTTGCTCAAGGTTTCACGCAGTGGAACTGAACCTGGTGCCATGCGGTTGTGAAGTAAGCTTCTTACCACACAACCATGCCTCTGCTTGTACACACACACACACACACACACACACACACACACACACATCACATAAAGCTAATGATGTATTTTGCAGAGTGACATGGATTGGATAAGGTTGAAAATAACTTGGGTTAGATAGAATGACCTAACTTGTCAGAGAGCAGAAATGACAATCTGTCCGGTGCCAACATTCCTGAATGTGGTTTTATACAATAAATTTTTCAGCTTTTCAGGAATTACATTTTTGTCATTTCATTTCATTATAAATAAAAATAAAACAAAATGGAGATAGAATTTATGTTGCTTCTCCATCCCACTACATTATGTGTTGAAAATAATTTCCAGATGTTATCGACTTCTACGTGGTCGTCCAGCTTGCGAGAAACAGCAAGTAAAATCTCTACCAAATCTCAGACCACTGTTTTTAGATAAAAGGGAAAAAGGAAAGATACAGTGGATAACGAGATCCTAGATACATTGCTTCTGAAAAATTAAATGAGATGGTCATGGTTGGAATGCTTTTTGATCATAAATCTATTTGATCTGGACTGACCCAGGGTAAACAATAAACACAAATTTAGGAATTGCTTTAGTTTCTTAACTTTTTGTTAGTAACATTCTCTTACTGCACCTCCCCCCGTCTAATCCTTAAAAAGGCTTTGTATTGTAATAAAGGGTGATTGATTGAGATTGAGGGAGTTGATAATATGGAGGCAGGGAGTTGATCAAATACAGAAACAGCAGGAGAAGCAGAGATTTAAAATAACTTAATTCAGGAGTAAATGTGTGTATGCATGTTTATTCATTTACTTGCTTCAGTGATTAGACTGTGGCTATGCTGGAGCACCACCTTGAAAAGTTTTTAGTTGAAGGAATCGACCCCAGTACTTACATTTTGTTAAAGCTCAGTACTTAGTCTGTCGGTCTCTTTTGCCAAACTGCTAAGTTATGGGGAAATGCAAACACACCAACACTGATTGCCAATCAGTGGTGGGAGAGAAAGATTCACACACATACATGATGGGCTTCTTTCAGTTTCTGTCTACCAAATCCACTCACAAGGTTTTGGTCAACCCAAAGCTATAGTAG
>NC_068994.1:18298095-18300169 GCF_001194135.2 Octopus bimaculoides
AAAAGAGACCAATAGAGTAAGTACCAGTCTGAAAAACTAAGTACTGGGTTTGATTCATTCAACTAAAATTCTTCAAGGGAGTGCCCCAGTATGGCCACAATCAAATGATTGAAAGTCTAAATGTTATTTTACTTTTTTTAAATTGAAAGGAAATGCCACAAAATATAAAAATAAAACTATTTCATTTCAATTTGTTATATTCAAATATATTTTATTTAATGTAATCAATTGTTGAATGTTGGTATGTGTTCCTAATCAACAACTCTCATCAATCAACATCGTTTTTACACACACACACACACACACACACACAGATATACACAGAACGAAAGGAAATGTAGGTTGTGATGTTTATGTCTGTTTCAAGGGCACTGGTGATGATGCAAGTGAAATAAAATACCTACAACCAGGAATTACTATTAAGTAACAACAAACTGAAAGCAGCCAGCAGCTTACTTCTATCAGTTGGTATTTGTCATAAAGGTATGGCATAATACTGTAGGTGATTATACTTTTATACGCAATACTATAATCATTTTATACACATTAGCACGAACAAATTGAAGTCTATCATTTTGTACTTTGTCGAAGAGTCTGAGAGAGAGAGAGAGAGAGAGGAAAAGAGAGAGAGAGAGAGAGAGAGAGACAAAGGAGGAAAGAGAGAAGGGGGAAGAGAGAGAAAGAAGAAATAGAGAGAAAGGAGGAAGAGAGAGAAAGGAGGAAAAGAATTAGGGGAGAGAGTGTGTGTTTGTGTATATGTGTGTGTAATTAGAAAAGTAAGACAGTTGAGGAAAAGTTAGAATGAATAATGTGTATGTGTGTGTGTATGTATGTATGTATGTATGTATGTATGTGTTTATCATTAGTGTTATCTGTAAGGTGGCAAGCTGGTAGAACTGTTAGCACACCTGGCAAAATGCTGAGCAGCAGTTCATCCATCTTAACATTCTGTGTTCAAATTCTGCCAAGGTTGACTTTGCCTTTTATCCTTTCGGGTCAAGTACCAGTCAAGTACTGGGGTTGGATGTCACTGATTATCCCCCTCCCCACAAATTCTGGGCCTTGTTCCTGTAGTAGAAAGGATTATTAGTGTTGTCAGAAGGATTGTAGTAACATAAGAAATGGAGATGCCTTACAGTATTTAGATTTAGATCTTTGTTTTGAGTTCAAATCCTACCAAAGTCAACATTACCTTTCATCCTTCCGGTGCCAATAAAATAAAATACCAGTTGAGTACTGGGTAGATCTATCAACTAACCCTCTCCTTTCATATTTCTTGTCAATGCCATTATGTTAGAAACCATTATTGTTTGCACAGGGGTTGGTCTTTTCCAGTTCTTGTATAATAAAAAAAATATTGAAGGATTAACTAGAGCTAGGGACTCAGAGTTAATCATCATCATTAGCTTTTTCTCTTTTAATCACCGTCATCACCATCTTCCATATTGGCATGGATTGGACAGTTTGACCAGATCTGATAAGTCCAGAGATTGCATGGTTTCTAGGTTTGGTTACCCTTTCTAATGCATGCCACTTTACAGAGTGTATTGAGTGCTTTTTTTTCATGGGGCCAGCACTAGTGAGCTAGCCCTTGCAACTAAGTGGAACTAAAATAGAGAGGGAGGCAGCTTTATGCTAGGTGATGAAAGGTTAGACCAGTGATTCTCAAATGGGGTTCATTTTGTCGTAAAAATTTATCTTCAATAAATTGGTTATAATTCAACAATATGCAAAATATACTCTTTACTCTTTTACTTGTTTCAGTCATTTGATTGTGGCCATGCTGGAGCACCGCCTTTAGTCGAGCAAATCGACCCCAGGACTTATTCTTTGTAAACCTAGTACTTATTCTATCGGTCTCTTTTTGCCGAACCGCTAAGTTACGGCGATGTAAACACACCAGCATCGGTTGTCAAGCAATGTTGGGGGGACAGACACACAAACACACACATATACACATATATACGACGGGCTTCTTTCAGTTTCCGTCTACCAAATCCACTCCCAAGGCTTTGGTCGGCCCGAGGCTATAGTAGAAGACACTTGCCCAAGGTGCCATGCAGTGAGAATGAAC
>NC_068994.1:18301120-18301745 GCF_001194135.2 Octopus bimaculoides
AAGGGGGGGAAATAACAATGTCATGACATTAGAGGAAGGAAATCTCTAAAACTGGATTTAAAAAGAAAAAAAAATGAAGAAGCTCATTATATTACTGTACTGGTTGTTGCTCTGTGGATCAGAGAGTGCAAAGGCCAAGAGACCGTGTTTCAGAACAAGCTTGTGCTGATTCCTATGTGAACACACAAGGAATATGTTCTGATGAATATTGGTTTCAAATATTGACACAAGGCCAGCAAATTCGGGGAGAGGGAGGGGAAGTCAATTACATCGCCCCTCCTCCGATTTAATTGGCGCTTATTTTATCAATCCAGAAAGGATGAAAAGCAAAGTCAACTTCAGCGGAATTAGAACTCAGAGCACAAAGATGAATGAAGTGCCACTAAGCTGTTTGCCCAGCATGCTAACCATTCTGTTGGCTCGCCCCCTTGTTCTAGCGAATGTTAATGTGTATTTCGTAGATAAGACAAAAGAACCAGGTGAGCAATCATTGATAAAAAAATAGTTAAATAATTATTATTTGTAACATTCTTACAAGATAAACTATTAAAAAAAAAAAAAAAATTAAAAAGAAAAGAATATGAGAAATTGATGGATAATATTATCAGAGTATATTTATAGTTGA
>NC_068994.1:18302748-18314353 GCF_001194135.2 Octopus bimaculoides
GAGAGAGAGAGAGAGAGAGAGAGAGAGAGAGAGAGAGAGAGAGAGAGAGAGAGAGAGAGAGAGAGAGAGAGAGGACTCTGAAATATGAAAATACTGTCCAAGAGTGTTAGCAAAATTGAGAGGATCTTGTGTTTTATATAATTTAAGGTAATTTAGGTAGTGTTTTTCTTAGCAGCAAAGATAATTGATAAAATTTAATTTTCTACTTTGTCTATTATTTCAAGCTTTCGAAAATAGTAAACACAGGATTTTTTCGTCAATGATCTTAAAACCCTAGTATAGCTGCTAGTAGCTATTTATTTTACTATGCTCAGAAAACAGAAACACCAAAGATCTCAAATGGAATTTAACACAAAATACAGCTTTAGTCTTAGCAACAAGATTACATTGCTTAACACAAAACCAAAAACATTTAAAATCAGATGTAAGAATAACTTGTTTCTTTGTTCTTGTCTAGAGATAATTCTAAAGTTTGTAGTGTTTTGATTTAACTAATTCTTGAGCAACATCAACCACTCTACTACTTAACCATTATATCATTTATTTAACATGTGTAGGTGCAGAAGTGGCTGTGTGGTGTGAGAAGTTTCCTTCTCAACCACATGGTATTGGGTTCAGTCCCACTGTATAGCACCTGAGGCAAGTGTTTTCTACCATAACCCTGGGCCTACCAAAGCTTTGTGAGTGAACTTGGTTGATGCAAACTGAAAAGAAACCCATCATATATATGTGTGCTATATATATATGTGTGTGTGTGTGTGTGTGTGTGTGTGTGTGTGTTACTGTTTCTTTGACTTGACATCATGTGACAGTTGTAAGCAAGTGTCACCATCATGTAAGTGACGTCCTTCATTTCCAATCTTCTTTGAGGTTGTGAAACAGGTGAGGGTTGGAGTCATGAAAAGCATCCAACTTTGGAAAATCTGCCTTAACAAATTCCATCTGACCCATGAGCAAGGAAAAGTGGACTTTAAATGATGATTATCATGATGTTTACGTACACTATACTATTTCCATTAAAAGACGTAGACAGAAGACAGAGACGATAATACTAATGGTTTCTTTTAAGGCAGGTGGAGCTGGCAGAATCATTAGCATGTTAGGTAAAATGTTCAGCAGTATTTCCTCTATCTGCGTCTTCTGAGTTCAAAGTCAGCTTTGCCTTTCATCCTTTTGTGGTCAATGAAATAAGTACTACTTGAGTACTGGGGATGATGCAACTGATTTTAGCCACTTACCCAAAATTAGAGGCCTTGTGCCAAAAACTGAAACTAATATTAATGGGTTTTTTTCATTGACACAAGGCTATATATTTTAGAATAGAGAATACAGTTGACTTAATTGTCCTTAGTACATGATGCTGCCTATTTTATCAACTACAAAAGGATGGAAATAAATAATAACAAAAACAAGTCGAACCTGGTGGCATTTGAAATCAGAATAAACAAAGTCGGAATTGAATACTACAAAACATTCAGTCCAGCTCTTGTTAAGTTATCTTCACAGATTTTCTATAGAAATTATAGCTAGCACTGATATTTTTATGATGTTTTGTATCTGAGATGCCTGATGTAAACAACAACAAAATCAGTGCTGTCTATGATTTCCAGAGAAAATCTGTAGAGATAACCTCAACAAGTGATGTAGTAAGCACTGCTAACACAACAGAACACAGTATTAAGTTATAAAAACATTTAATATACTTTATGGTATATAATGGTTGCATAACGAAATATGATGTTCCTACATGTCATTAATATTCAGTGCAGCATGCTACTTGTTCAACCAAATCACTGATCTCAAAAGTAGTATAGTAGTTCCAAATTTTTGGCACAAGGCTAGCAATATTAAGAGAAGAAGTAAGTTGTTTACATTGACACCATTGTTGCTCAACTGGTATTTATTTTATCAACCCTGAAAAGATGAAAAGCAAAAATTGACCTAGGCAGAATTTGAACCTGGAATGTAAAGAGCTAGAAGAAATGCTGCTAAGGACTTTGTCTGACTCATTAACAGTTCTACCAGCCTGCAAGATAATAACAAAACAGAAAATATTCATTTTGGTACTAAGAACACTGCTCTAAGTTGAGTTAACCTTGGAACAGGCTTAGCTAAAGCAACCAGTCAATATAGCAAATGTTATTGCTGTGTACAAGTGAGGGTGTCAACTAAGAGATAGAAAAGTATTTGAAGTTGATTCAAATCACATTAAACAGTTATACTGACCGATTAACTATTGTATCCCTTTTTGTATTTGGTAGAAAAACCAGGCATGGTTGTGTGGTAAAAAGCTCGCTTTCCCCCCACATAGTTCTGGATGACAACTTGGGCAAGTGTTTTCCACTAGAGACTTGGGCTGACCAAAGCCTTGTGAGTGGATTTGGAAGACAGAAATTGAAAGAAACTTGTCACATATATAAGTGTGTGTGTGTGTGTGTGTGTGTGTGTGTGTTTGTCTTCCACCACTGTTTGAAACTGGTGTTGGTGTGTTTATGTCCCTATAAATTAGCAATTCAGCAAAATAGATTGATAAAGTAAGTACTGGGCTTAAAAAAAATGTACTGGGGTCGATTTATCCAACTAAAAAACTTCTTCAAGGTGGTGCCCCAGCATGGCTGCAATCTAATGATTGAAACAAGAAAGAAGATAAAAAGATTTCGCTCAATTTTCTGCTATGAATAGGAACCATGACCAGAAACTCATGTGCAATACAGTTCAGTTCAGAGGTCACTGTATAATTCATAAGTACTTCATTTGCTTTAACCCTTTTGTATTTAAACTGGCCATATCCAACCCAAAATATTCAACTCATTTTACATGCAAACTCACTAAACCTTGCCTCCCACACCTACACCTATAATGTCGTTCTAAAATTGAATAATCACATTACTGAAATTTCAAATCTATGAGATAAAAAAGACCCTCTTTGGTCACGATGTCCATGGGATTGCACCCAGAAAGTTACCCTCCAAGGCACAAGTCTAGGCAGATTTGTTTATGGAAGACCGGCAGTTGCCCATGCATACCAGCCTCCTCTCTCTAGGCCACTGATGTTATCCAAGGGAACGGCAAAGGCTGATACAGCTTGGCACCAGTGATGTTGCAACTCATTTCTACAGCAGAGTAAACTGGAGCAACATGAAATAAAGTGAATTGCTCAAGAACACAAAACACAGCCCGGTCCAGAATTGAATTGTGAACCCGACGCTCTAACCACTGAGCCATGTACTTTCAAATCAAGGAGATTATACATAATTAATTCAAAATAATGTGAATAAATAGGCTTTACATTTGACAAAGTAACCTGAATACTGGTCCAAATATTCTACCCTTTTTTATGTTCTGGTCTTCACAATGTCATTTTAAAAATAATCAGTAACATTATATCGAAATCTCAGTGCTACGAGATGATACTCGATTAATTCAAAAAACAATGCTTAATAAATAAGCTTCACATTCAACAGAATAAATCTGAATGCTAAAGGGCTAGGGGTTCAGTCCACAACTCTTTTATAAACAAAAAGAAAGTAACATCAAACCATTCCAACTATATCCATTCTTTAATTCCTATGTGGACATTAATAAGCCTGGAGTTAAGAGATTGTGGAGAGATAAGTTGATAAAGGTAGATGTCAAACAATTGAGCAGTTGGCAGTTTGTATCCAGTTGCTGATTGTACACACACACACACATATAAATGCATGTGTACATACATATATATATATGTGTGTGTGTGTGTGTGTGTTTGCTATGATAGCTTCTAAGTCAAACCCGAAGATAACCTAGTCGCTGTTTGAAAAGTACAAAGGTGAAATAGCTCATTTATGGGTTCTGCTGTGACTAAGACTTCCCTTTTGGCAAAGATATATTTGCTAGAAACCATATACAGATGTTCATTTACACCAGGATTGCTAAGGTAGATTTGCTGAATTTTCCTTTTGGCCTCTGTAATATAAATCCATAATGATTAAAATACCTTGCAGCCACAAGTGCAAGCTTCTTTCCAAGCAGATCTGTCTCAAGCAAATTTTTGTCTTTAGAACATGGATTAATCTTGCAGCCCTTTAAGGTTGTTTTCAGTGCATCTTTGAATCTCTTATGAAGTGTACAGCATTGGATTGACCATTGAGTAAAATAAGCACATGCTTAGGACATTAAGGGAAGGGGACACCACAGAAATGGTAAATGGTCTATAGCACAAAAGAAATCACTTTAAACTTGTTAAAATAATATTTGAAGTGGTTTATATGATTGGAAATATAACTTTGAAGTGTACATGATGTCAAAATAAAACATTTTTCTATCTTACTGTTAGTTTTGTTTCATTTTGAGAAATAAAAGTTTATTTTATGGGCTATTATTGTTCATATCTTGAATATATGTAAATATGGAGAAACCAAAATCTTTTAAGTGCTTAGGGCCTCTATGGGTATTAATCTGGCCTTGGAGGTGCACCAACACCTCACACTCCATTTGTAAATTCAAAGAAAAAGATTATTAACATGTCCAGTTCAATGCAGCCAAATTTCCTAGAGTATGGCAAACACCAGATTTCCTAGAGTGTGGCAAACAAACTAGGAACATTGTTATGTCAGAGAACTCTGTCTCGGGAATTCTATCTTGCCACTTTATACTCAGAATCATCTTTAGGTAAGACAGGGAAATGGTTGAGCTTTTTATTATTATTAGACTGGTACACTGTCAAAGTTTCTACAGCAGGGAATTTGAGGTGGGGGAAAATAGTAAAAATAAAATGAAAAACAAAAACGAAACGAAAACAAAGCACATTGGATAATGCGCTCCTAGAAAATAAAACTGGGTGATTTGGAATGCTTGACTGGGATTAACCTGGGGCTAAACAACATGAGCACGGTATTAATATCATTAGTAGAGTATAGAGAATGAACAAGATCAGAATATTCTTTGCCTAAAGCTGCAGATGTGTCATTCAGATAAATGGTGAGGAACACAGCTATTTTGGCAAGTTTTTTTTTCCTAGCAAATTTTTCATCACAACTACGTCATTAACTGATTTACTGACTACTCATAACTAATTATTTGAATTTTTGCCAATTTTATGTGTGACAGAAAAATGTTCCTCACCTTGACCTGTCTGGGACAGTGAGATGAATGACAGTGACAAATGCTTCATCATTGTCCCTCTCTGATCTATGCATTACCAAACCTCAAATGTTTAGCAGAAATTGTGCCACTATAATGAAAGGGAAAGGGTAACAGGGAGACAGAGAGCGAATTATGTATAGTGATTAACTGGGAAACTTTATAAATGTAGTTCACAAAAGCTAGGCTTTGAAACAAAATTTTTAAGCACTTACAACTGCAACACAACCAACACAACTGGTGAACTGTCATTTCTCAACTACAAGCATTTATAAAAAAGGATCCCTTCCAATTTTGGTGAATTTTCTCACATATCCTGCCATCAGCACAAATTTTTGTATAAGCAGTGAAATTAATATTTTTTGTTTTGCTGCTTTCGCAGATTCTCATGACTCTCTTGCCATCCAATTCCATGAATTTGAATTGTGAGCTTGTGTCATAACGAATCTTTCAAAATTACAAAACCATGGATGCCAACCCAATGGAAGCATTGAAGCTATTCTCTTGATGGTGATCTTGATCTTCAAGGATTCCTTTATTCAGCACCAATGTAAGAAGCACTGTAAGCTTGGTTGAGCTCTTCAGTTGCCTCTTCCTAATTCACCATGCTGCAGTCCCATGATTTCACCATATCCCTGGCAGAGTGGCTGAACAGATGCTTTGCCTTGCCAAAAGGCAGCCCCTAACTACACAGGGGATGGTTGTCACTCCATGAGGTATTTTCAGTATATCCGCATAAGATATTTAAAGCAGTGAGTATCAGAAATCTAATTAGAAATTTTTAAGCTGAGGAATGTATGTATGGTAAAGAAGCAGTATGACCATGTGGCTTTAGGTTCCATCCCACACTGAGCAAGCGTCTTCTACTATACCACTGGGCTGACCATTGCCTTGTGACTAAACGTGGTAGATGAAAACTGCACAAAGCTCTGATATATGCATGTATGTGAATGCCTATTTCTGCATCTCTTTGTGTGGTACGGCTTATGTGACTGACAGCGATATCATGATCATATCTTCTGTAAACAATATATCTTGTAGCTTGATGGTTTTGATAAATGAAAACTAGTAGAATATAAATGCTTTATTTCATAGACATAAAGATGGGCATCTAACTGATGAATACTGCTTCAGTAAGACTCATCTAACCCATGCCAGCATGGAAAAAGGAGATATAAAAATGATGGTGATGATGATGACAATCGAGAAAAGACAATATCAGCTTAATGACTGGTGGGGTGGGGTGTGGGGAACAACTTCCAAAAGTTAATCATTCAACTGAGTCCCACTGCTACTCTGTTGACTTCTATTTCCTCTATTTTCTTCAATCTTTTCTGATGCTCCCTACATCTCTAGGTTATAACACAGAAATAGTGAAAGAGACAGACAGACAGGCAGACAGGCAGACAAACAGGCAGGTAGGCAGACAAACAGGCACACCCACACACCCACATTAACCCGTGTGTTCCATCCTTAACAAAAAAATAATAAAGCCAGCTTCTCAGATGCTGCCAATTGCTACCTAATGCAACAACTCTCAAGTGACAGATGCATTTATAAATGATCACCTTACATTTGACCTTAAATTTCTTTCCTGTTTCAACAACTGCTAGAGTGGGTTCTGTCACCTTCTACAGAGTCTGTGCATTCCTTCATAAATGAAAAACCTCCAAAACCACATTGAAATGATGACAAGATAATTTAATTTCATTCAATAGCAGAGTCACTCACAAACCAGATTAAAACAGTGTTTGTATGATGATGATGACACCCATTTACAACACGTGATTTTACAGAAATGCACACATACAATGGGTTTCTTTCAGTTTCTCTCAATCAAATCCATTCACAAGGCTTTGATTGGATTGAAGTTATAGCATAAGATACTTATCCAAGGTGTCACACAGTGGGACTGAACCTGAAACCATGTGGTTGGGAAGCAACTCCCTTAACCACATAGCTACAATAACTGAACTGAAACTTGAATATGTCCGTTATAAACTTAGACTCATCAGGACAGAGCTTAACTTGGTTTCGTAGGTATTTAAGTAAGTGCAAGTACAAGACTCCTCTTTGAAGGGGATCTCAGTCCATTGCAGAGTTAACCCCCACCAGTTGCCACTGGTACTCATATTAAGCTGAATTGATTGAAATGGTGTGAAGCACCTTGTTCAAGGACCAGGGCCAGTGTTAGGAAGTGTGGGGTCTAAGTAGATAATTGTAGGTGGGGCTCTCTATTTTACAAAAGCTGAAGATTGATATTTTATGCTTCATGTCATGTGCCAGTCGTAGCCAAAAAGCATTGAAGGATTGAGACTCCATTAGCCACAATGATATACTAAACATTCGTCATAGTGTCTGTCCTCTGCTTGAGCATGTGTGCAGGGCTCAATTTAAACAAAGTTGTTTTATTGGCTTAAGACTAACCCTGCAAGGACACAATACAGTGCTTAGTCCAAGAATTGAGCCCATAGCCTATTCAAGAACAATATTGTAACTATTGACCCATTAGCATTCAGATTATTTTGTCAAATTTAATGCTTACTCATTCACATTGCTTTGAATTAACCATGATTGTCTTGTAGCTTCAAGATTTTGATGAAGTGATTGTTTATTTTTAGAAAGACAAGGGTTAAGTCACATGTTTTTATGAACAACTTACTGATTCTTTATAATATGTAGATATACCTTGCATTAAGGTACTACAACTCATGGCCCTAGGATGGTCTACAAACACCTCTATGTACATTCAATATTAATCTGTTGTTTCTGTTTATTAAGGATTGGGAATGGGATGGATTTTTAAATTTGGAGATTTGCATGACATGTGAGAGTAGGCTTTCTTTTTGTTCAAAAAATATCATATTATTCCCCAAATTTCTTCTATGAAGGGGATAAAGCGCACATTTTATTTTACCTGAAATTATTTGGGAAATCGACTCCAGGACTTATTCTTTGTAAACCTAGTACTTATTCTATCGGTCTCTTTTGCCGAATCGCTAAGTTACGGGGACGTGAACACACCAGCATTGGTTGTCAAGCGATGTTGGGGGGGACAAACACAGACACACAAATGTACACACACACATACATACATACATACATACATACATACATACATACATATATATATATATATATATATATATATATATGATGGGCTTCTTTCAGTTTCCGTCTACCAAATCCACTCACAAGGCTTTGGTCAGCCCGAGGCTATAGTAGAAGACACTTGCCCAAGGTGCCACGCAGTGGGACTGAACCCAGAACCATGTGGTTCGTAAGCAAGCTACTTACCACACAGCCACTCCTACGCCTATAGTGAACGTTTTATTGAATGGTAGTTAGATTTAATTAAATATGGGATTCTTAAGCACTGTTTTGTCTTCTGCATTAAATATTTCATTAACAACATCGGTATGTAATGAAATTAATTCAAACATGTTGGCAAAATAATCCAAAAGCTATTCTTTATGGCTCCTGTCATAATAATTATCAGCAATACATTCACATGATTAAATAGTGTTTTGCTTTTTGGTTTTGAATTTATTGTGATTTTACAAGATCAGTGGTTCTCAACAAGGGTCCATATAAGATTATTTTGTTAAAATTCACGAGGAATAAATTGCTTATACTTCTACAACACACCAAATATTTTTTTTAATACAATTCCTAATAATATTTAATTATAAAAATATAATGGGATTTCTAAAGGTCCATCCAAGTAAAATGGGAATGAAAGGGGTCTGTAAGTTAAAAATGGTTGAGTACCATTGTACTAGATCTTTCAAGGTGGGAGTGAAGAGATACGCTTGTATCAGAATATAAAGACTGTATGTATAAGGTGTCAGCCAGATGCTAGCAATCCTTGTTTAAGCCTTTAAAGATTGTTTATCTATCTATCTATCAAGAGAGGAAGACTGTGCATCATAGTTGAGAAAGCAATCAAGATTTTGGAAGGATTTAGCAAAATGTAAAATATAAATAATTTAACTTCTCAGTGTATCTGAATAATATTGTTGGTAATTATTGCTATATTATTAAAATAGTTCCATTTTGAAGAATATCATCATTGCATATCATCATCATATACATATATATAATAATAATAATAATAATAATATTAGGGATAAAAATCCAAAATTACAGGTAAAAACTTGTAATTTTATTATCATTATCTTATGATATTTACTTTGTATTATATTATACTTATTTATTGTGCTTTTACTTATTAATTTTTCTATATGTGACAGTGGATTTTCATCGATGAGTTCATAAACCTTGGTTCTTTTCCCTAAGAGAGAGAGAGAGAGAGAGAGAGAGAGAGAGAACGAGTGTGTGTAGTGAAAGTGCTAGACTTCTGACTCCAAGTCTCTCAGACCTTATGAGGATGATGGCAATGATAATGATGAGGTTAACCATGGTAATTTTGTTTACGACTTTTAGGACATCCATGGTCCTGGACTTTAGAACTGAAGTTAGATTAAACATCTATATTGGTAAACATTTTGACAGACTAGATGGATGAGTCAATAAAGATATTTCACAAGTAACGGGAGGACAGAGGTTACTGTTAACATCAATAACAATTTATTACAGGTGTGCTCCTATTTTTACCCCTACTGTTATGATGGTATCTACTCCACTCAACTATCAAATTGTGCCCACATTTATTTCACGCATCTAGATTTCTTCCTCTTAATTATTTTGTAACCTGCCTCAAGCTCACCTGTCTTGGAAGGCTTATGGAGGCCTTGTCCACTGTTCTTTCAAGCTAGTCCATTAACAAAAGAAGTGCATCTATGTTCATAGACATTGCAGGCCTAGCAAGGCTTATACAACTGATGTTTAACTCTTCAGCATTCAGATAACTCTGTAAAATGTAATACTTATTTATTCAAATTGTTTTGAATTAATCATGCATTATCTCATGGCTTCAAGAATTTGATGAGGTGACCATTTAGTTTTACAATGACATAGGATAGGTGTGAAAGCTAGATCTTGCCGATTTGAATATAATACAGACAGAATATTTGGGTAAGATATGACTGGTTTAAATACTAAAGGGTTATGTATGGGCAGGAAAGGGTGGTGCCAAGGGATAGAAAAATTAGAAGTGTTTGGTATTTGCATTCACACATACATATATAAGCTATTAAAACTACTAACATATTGGTTTGTTAGGCGGGCAAAAGGCCATCAATTTTCAAAGGAGAGATGTTGTGACACTAGTGCATAACTGATACTCATTATATTGACCTTGAAAGGGTGAAGAAAGAAGTCAGTTTTAAAGGTTTTGACCTTTGAAGGTAATTCCGACACTATCCTTTTTCAGAGAGAAAGAGAAAGAGAGAGAGAGAGAGAGAGAGAGAGAGAGAGAGAGAGAGAGAGAATAAAATAATTGGTTTCAATTTTTGGAACAAGGCCAGAAATTTGGGGGGAGGGGTTAAGTCAATCATATCAACCCCAGTGCTCAACTGGTATTTATTTTATTGACCTCAAAAGGATGGAAGGCAAAGTCAACCGGGGTAGAATTTTGAACTCACAATGTAAAGACGGGCAAAATGCTGCGAAGCATTTTGCCAGGTGTGCAAACGATTCTGTTAGCTTGTCATCCAAGGATCAATAAAATATTTTAAAAAATTATTATTGAATAATAAATATAACATTAATAAGATTATACTGAATATAAATTTCATTTAGCTATATGAATGTCTTTTATCTTTTACTTGTTTCAGTCATTGGAAAGTGACTATGCTGGGGCACCACCTTCAAGGGTTCACTTGAACAAATTAATACCATTAAAGGATTAATTAATTTTTTAAAGCTCAGTGCTTATTTTAATGGCCTCTTTTGCTGAACTGCTTATTCATAAGGACATAAACAAACCTAAGCCAGTGTGCCAAGTGATAGAGAGGACAAACACAAAAACACACACATGCATAAGATGGGTTTTCACACAGTCTCTGTCTACCAGATTCACTACGAAATTATTGTTACCAAATAATCACAGAAAATACACATGGAAAGTATGTTTACAAAACACAACACTATGAAATTATACACACACACACACATACATTAAGTAAAAGGTATAGTGAAATATCAGTAATGATTGAGACATGTGGCAAATAATGCACAAGTTAGATTAGTCATTGTGTTAACTGATGCCTGCTCTAATCTAGCTCAGCAGACCCATGTCATAGGTGTTCTAACCATAACCATCCCATCTTTTCTTCCACACATAATGTATTTAAAACACATAGTAAATATTGTTTCTTTCTTTCTTTATTATTATTATTATTAATATTTATTATTATTATTATTATTATTATTAATATTTATTATTATTATTATTATTATTATTAATATTTATTATTATTATTATTATTATTATTATTATTATTATTATTATTATTATTATTATTATTATTATTATTATTATTATTATTATTATTATTATTATTATTATTATTATTATTAT
>NC_068994.1:18314585-18325366 GCF_001194135.2 Octopus bimaculoides
TTATTATTATTATTATTAAGGCGGCAAGCTGGCAGAGTTGTTAGCATGCCGGGCGAAATGCTTGATGGTATTTCATCTGCTGCTACATTCTGAGTTCAAATTCCACGGAGGTCAACTTTGCCTTTCATCCTTTCAGAGTCGATAAATTAAGTATCAGTACTTAGCAGATTGGGGCCTGGTGTAGCCTTCCGGCTTGCCAGTCCTCAGTCAAACTGTCCAACACATGCCAGCATGGAAAGCAGACGTTAAATGATGATGATGGAGTATTAAGGTCGATGTGATTGACTAACCTCCTCTCCCCAAATGTCAGGCCTTGTGCCAATAATAGAAAGGATTCTTCTTCTTCTTATTATTATTATATTAGTACGCCATGCAAAATGCTTAGTGGTATTTAGTCTGCTGCTAAATTCTCAGTACAAATTCTGCCGAGGCTGACTTTGTCATTCGTCCTTTCGGGGTTGATAAAATAAGTACCAGCTGAACACTGGGGTCGATGTAATTGACTAGTCCTGTCCCCCCAAATTGCTGCCTTTGTGGAAAAATTTGAAACCTTTATTATTATTATTATTATTATTATTATTATTATTATTATCATCATCATTTGGATAGTAGGCACGACTAGCAAGCTTGCTTGCTATGCTGTGCTGGGGAAACATTCCAAAAATTGATTTGCTTCTTGCAGTATGTTATATGAACCTGACTGATAACTAAGCAACATATTTATTAATCCTCTCAAATATATAATATGAAACTTTGCTTAGCTTCAACCCTTACTTATTTCAAAAACAGGTAAACTTAAATCATGAAATATACCATCATTCAACTAACCCAACACTCCTTAAAATTACTGGCCTTGTGCCAACATTTGAAACTATTATTATTACTATTATCTTAATACAATTTATTGTGATATTGTAATCAGGTCTGTAAAGGTGGCACAGAAGGTAAATACGTTAAGCAGTAATTAATTTTGTTGATTAATAATTGAGTTCTGATCCTACAGTCAGCTTTGATGTTGAATTTTATCCAACTGCCAGTTTGCAGAAAATATTTATTACATTCAATTCAATAGCCCACAGTTGCTCCAAAACATCATATGTGTGTGTGTGTGTGTGTGTGTGTGAGTGTGTGTGTTCAAATAATATTATGCAATAAAAATTTATACAGGGTCAAGGGGTCACCAAAACCCAAATAACAGAGTGAGCAGAGAGAACAACAGGACTTTTCATTTAGCATATATGATGGAGAGAGATTTGGCTGCTCTTTCAAGCACTTACAGTGACCATCTAGACCAGGTTTTCAACCATTTTTTATCTATGGACTCTTTTGATTATTATTTTATTCTGTGGACCCCATGGCCATTCGATATTTAAAACTAGTTTTATGGAAACTTCTTTGAAAATTCCTATTTTGTTTTTCACACATTAACTTGTGTCGGTTGAACTATGTAAAATTAGAGAAAGAAACTTAGATGTTTTGTGCAATACATATCAATAATTACACCTAAAGCAAAATTTTTTCAGGGGCCCTTAAAATACTATTGTGGATCTCCAATTTACTATTTTGTTGTGTGGACCTCCAAAAATCTTGCATGGACCCTCAAGGGCCATACTCCGGTTGAGATCCACTGATTGAGACCATGTAGAAGATATATTTTTGATCTGAAGTCAAGCTCAGTAGCTGCTACTGGCTGCTCTTTGGCCCTAGATCGACCTTGATTGAGCAGACCTCAGATCAAATAGAGTCCAGCCATGACCATATCCTCTTTTTTTTTTTTTGCATATTAGGGATGACATTTCCAATGTATTCTCCTTTGTTGAAGACAATATATATGATTTGAGGGAGATTTAGCTGCAATATCTATTAGGTTCAGCAACCATCCAAATGTTCTGTCTTAGACACAAAGTCATGTTTATTTAATAGGAGTGATGTGTGTGTTGTACTGAAAGGTAGCTAGATGCCTATGATGAGGATAACAAAGATTTTGTTAAATTTAACTCTTTTGATACCAACATGCCTGAAACCACTCTTGGTTCTATGATACAAACTTTCTGTTTTAAAATAAACTCAAAACTTTCCCTCATAATTTCATGTTAATTTATGTTCCAAATGAAAGCTTAGAGATTTTCTAACTCACTACTTTGCTCTTGTTGCAAGATCAGTGACTGATTGTTGCTTGGTTTTCTATATATTGCAAGCTGGAGCGAATTACTGCTATCTCTAGTAGACAGGTGTTCACCACTGATGATGGGGACAAATAGCACAAAACCATCTGGTCTGGTGATTCCTTCCTCTGCTGGAAGATGGTAGGGGTTCACTTTCCTGCTTGCAATGTATATTGGGTGCAGATTGCATCAATAACCAGCTGGAGGAGGCTCCTCCTGGGGTTAAAAAAACAGTAGTAATGTTGATTTCTATGGGACAGTCATATTGATTTGGTGATAAACATTACTTCTCAATGATAAAATTATTTTACTAAATTCTTCATCATTTTCAAAATTAATTGAAAAGCAAAAGGCGCTGTATCTCAACAGAAATATGGAAATGAGAGGGTTAACAGTACAAGGGATTTTTCTTGCACATCATTTTGTCTTCTACATCAAATATTTCATTAATTTGCAAGCAAAATCAAAACGTTGGCAAAAATAATCCAAATGTTATCCTTTTCTGATTGTATCATAATAATAATTATTAACAATTTCACTTCGTTTTGCTTTTGTTTTTTAAAACTGAAATGTATGGGGTCTTTTTTAACCCCTTTGCATTCAACTAACTCTGTAAAATGTAATCCTTATTTATTCACATTCTTTAAAATTAACCATGAATTACCATGTAGGTTTGAAATTTTTGTAATGTGATTGCTTATTCTTTGAAAGGATATTGTAGGGTAGGTGTGAGAGGCTGGATCTGGCTGGTTTGAACATAAAACAGGCAGTATATTTAGGTCAGGTGTGGTTGGTTTGAATACTAAAAAGGTTAAATTATTGTTAAGTCTTTTAAGGTGAATTAAAATTAATTTTCTTTGCCCTTGTATCAGAACATGAAGATATTGTATGAAGTTTCAAGCTGGCTGTCGTTAATGATTTAATGATATCTAGGCACAGTAAGGCAGAATAGTTAAGAAGCTTGGCTTTGCAACCACGAGGCACCAGATCGATCTTACTGTATGATATTGGGCAAATGACATTTTTTTTTTATAGCCTTGAGTCAATAGCCTTGTGAGTGAAATTGGGTAGGTTAGGTGGAAATTGTACAGAAGCCTCTCAAGTGAACTGTACCTGTAATTCGAAATGTACAGGCTTGTCACACACTGCACCATGCTGATTTTGTCTGAGAATTGTGTTGAAGTTACACATAAAAGAGGCTGGGGTTAGGAAGGGCATCCAGCTGTAGAAACCAAGCCAAAACAGACAATGGAACCTTATGCAGTCCATTGCTTTACCAGTTCCTGTCAAGCCATCTTACTCATGCCAGCATGGAAAACAGGCATTAAATGATGATGATGATGATATCTGTGGAATACTCAGCCATATACATACTGATTAAGTGAACAAGTTATTCATTTGATCAAACAACTGAATCTGCATTGTCAAATGACAGATATCCAAAACATATCCATCATGAAGACAACTTATGTATTTTAATTAGTTCTGAAAACACGATTTTGCAGGGCTTATTGCAAAATGTAAAATATAAAATCTTTTCTGTTTATCTATGTATACTTACATATTATCAATAACTGTCATTACATTACTAATATCTTCTCTTATATACACACACACACACACACACGTGTGTTACTATATCCTTGCCTTGACTTCATGTGCTAAATGTAAAGGAATGTCACCATTAAGCAAGTGATATCCTCTGTTTCCAATTTTCTGTGAAAATATGTCTGCTCATAGGGAATATTAACTTAAAACAAGTAGAATATTTGAACTTGATATAACAGGTTTAAATAGAAGTATTTTTAAACATTTTCAGTGATGGTGAATCAATTACATGCACATCAACAGTGACATGTTGCATGTTTTTAAGTGATGATGGAATTTGAAAAAAGAAAAAGTTTTCCCTATATTATCATATTACAAAATGCTTACCTATAAGCTTTATCCAAAACTAAAATACATGTACACGTGTAGGTGACATACCAATAAGAGGAATATCAAAGAAAATTAAAATGCTGGCACATCTGGTTACAAGGGTTTGCTCTTAGTATCCTAGGCAGAAGTAACCATTTGGAGAAAAAATAATAAAATAAAATAGAAGAAAACTGTCTCAAATAATTATTCTCTTTTTACATATAGGACAAGGTTCTTTTGTAAGTAGGAAATAGTCAACTGAAGTTATCCAGTGTATTCCAGGTACTTAACACAAAATAGTTATAAAGGAAGGCAATGTAAATTGTATAAAAAAAAAACAGTTTTGAAGAAATATATTAAAAGTACATGTGACAATTTTAAGATATATGACATTATGAAAAAACAAAAGGCTTTCATCACTAGTAACATCTAAGTATTAACAAGGCAGTGAACTGGCAGAATTTCATCTGTCTTTACATTCTGAGTTCAAATTCCGCCTTTCATCCTTTTGGGATCAATAAAATAAGTACCAGTTGAGCACTGGGGGTGATGTCACCGACTTACTCCCATTCCTCGAAATTGCTGGCCTTGCACTAACATTTGAAATCAATATATCTAAATATCATCATCATCATCATCACTGTCATTATCAGTATCATTGTTTTAAAGATAGTGGGGCAGTTTTTATCTGTTTGGCACTGTGGTGAAAAGATGATTACGGTATATAAAAAAAAAGGGTCTGTTCTTCTCAGACAAAATCTTCAGCAGTGTACTAGAAGGTCTGGCAGTATGAAAAATACAACCTCAGGGTAAATTTTATAAAAGATGATCAATTGTTTTTGTTTAGCCACAAGTTAACCTGATCAAGATGATTTATGAGCAAAAGTATCCCAGCCATGACCATCCTGTCATTTATATATAGACATAATATAGCTAAGACTACAATATCCACCGAGTCTTTTTTCTTTTAAAGAGAGTGGAATACGATTTGAAGGAGATTTGGCAACTATTTCCAGCATGTCAAATGATCACAGAGGCTGCTCTTCAACCCTACAGTTTAACTAGTAAAAGGTGGTCTATGTTTCAGTATTAATCTAATTTTGGCTAGCTGGCAATCACCCTCAAAATGTACGACTTTCTTTGAGAATTATGTTATTTAATTATCTATTATATATAATTGTATGTATGTGTGTGTGTGTGTGTGTGTGTGTGTGTGTGTGTGTGTGTGTGTGTGTGTGTGCATGCATGCACAAATTTGGCTTGTGTGTATATGTATTGATATTCATGCAGGTTTATCCATAATATGCTTGTCACTAAATGTGTTTGAGTGTTACACTTTTAGCAATCTTAATAACTATGTAATAAATTGAAGACAAAATCTTTAACATGATGAAACACGTTTGCATTAGGCTTTAAACAACCTTAACTATGAATTTATAAAAAAAAAAAAAATCAAAAACATAATTGGAATAATTAACATAAGAAGCTTAAAAAATTTTGATGTCACATGTTTTAGCAACCTCAATTTTGGAATGAAATCAAAGACCATTGAAATATTTAACATAAAGAAGCAAGTTTTGAGTCTATACTTAAAACAAGATTAAATGTGGAATGAATGCATAATGAAACAATGTTATGATGAGCTATGAATTTTTGCATCAAAGTAGAAATAAGGAAATATATAAAGCATTGGCTTTCATAATATACATAACAGTAATAAAGTGTTATAGTTAAAAATCTAAATACAAGATTTACTGTGTATTTTCTAGGACTTTTGTAACAACATACTGGGAGGTTATGAAACTTTAGCTCTTGTTTCAAGTAATTTAGCTATTTTTAAATTACCAAATAGAGAGGAGATAGAAGAACAGGATGAAGACAAAATGGGGACATAGGCTATCATACAGACCTAACTGACCCATACCAGATGTTAAAATGTTAATGTTGATAACAGAGGAAGAGGATTAGTGAATAAATCATAAATTTCTATGTAACCTAGAAGTAAGCATATGCAGCTCTTGTATCAAAGAGCTGATTGTTTAACACATTAGCTGGAAGGAAAAAATATCATTTAAAATATTTGAGTGATACAATTTCTGTATACTTATACAATATGTGAATACAACTTCAGATTAAGAACACCACACATAACTTTAGTATATCTTTTAGCAAATAATAGTAAACCTGTATTACTTACAAGCTGAAATACTATTCAATCATTTAGAGAAATGAGTGAGTGAGGAAGATGGTAAATCAAAAATAGAAACCAAAGAGAATAGTGCTTGGTAACAAGTGTAGAAACCAGGAACATAGAAATATAAAACTCCTAGAAACATACTTTTAATTTCAGGACTTGTGGCAGAGTAAATTCCCTGAGTTTCGCTGTTGGCATTTCTGTCAGCGGTAGAGACTGGGCCAATATCAATACAGCTAAGGAATCGCCTGGGGTGACCTGGGTGACTTCCTGTTCTCCCTCTTTTATCACTGTCATTCTTATCAGATTCTAGTGGGGACAGAGATACTGTCAAGTTTTTCACATATTCAGAAAATTCACAAGCTGTTGAGTTTGATTCAGCTTCTTGGAGTTCAGAGAGATCTGTGGGGAGTTCAAATTCTTTAGGGCTAAATTTAATGGATGCTGGATCTTGCTGTGATAGAATATATTTGCTTGTGACAAAATTAGGCTTGCCAATAGAAAGGGATCCTTCTGAACTAGAGCGCCCTTTGCTGCTGAATTCTGTCCGCCGGAATGTGGCATCCTCGCAAGGTGAGTTGTTTTCCGAATACACTTCCCTCTCAACAGGCAAGTCAAATGAACGAGCTCTGTTCTTAAATTCTGAAGACTCCTCTTTCATTATGAACGACTTAGTCGGTTTATCAGGATAAACAGAGATTTCAGAAATTGTCCTGGTTCTTATACTCTCTTCCATTATGGAACCGAGAGTAGATTCTTGAAATTACGTCTTGATTGTCCCTTTCTGTAGTCTATTAACCACAAGGTGTAAAAGCTTGTCATATGCCAACCCTTGAATACACATGTTTTACTTTTGTGTTTCTCCTAAATTTTACCTGTTAAGAACAGGTGTCATTTACATTAAAAAAAAAAAAAAAATCAGAATATAAATATTTTCTTCTCTCTCTCTCTGCCTTTTTAAGAATTGTAGCTATTATTGCTACTGACTGCACTGCTATGGTTCCAGTAAAGAATTTACAAACTTTAAGAGTTTTGTTTGTAAAATAACACAGAGAAAATGTTAAAAATCCAATTTTACACCAATATTTCAGAAATAATGTAATTTCTTTCGTTGTAATACATCAAGTTGAAAACAAAAAACAATCTTTTTTTTTTTGGATAATAAATAAAGCAACAGCTAATTTTTAAATATTAGTCGAAATTTTTTGGTAAATCAAATAATTCCAAATGAATAAATTTTTAATAGTAGGATTAATCAACAGGTGCTTCATTAAGAGGTCTGGTGCATGAACTGAGAAGAAATCGACCAGTAGAGGTAGATAGATGACTGTGACACAAACTAAACAAGGAAAACTGTTTCGAAAAGATGTCCTTCGTTGTGAGTGATTTTTTAGAAGAAACAGCAAATATAGTTAAGTAGCTTTTAGCAGAAAGAACAAATATAGTATAGTAGCAAGCAGCTTGCTTTCCTCACATCGAAGTCCTCAGAAATTCAGAGTAGGTCTTCACTTAGAAATAAAAAGAACAGAGCAACAGATAGATTTTCCTGCCTGTTGAGAAGAAGAAATACAACCTGAACAAGTTTGGTTAGTATCAAGTTTATAGCAGTGCCTCTCAGACTGGTTGGTAATAATAGCAGCAGCATTACCGCTTCCAGATTTCATCCACATTTTAACATGGGTGGATGGATGGGTTGGTGGAGTATTGGAACAGTTTTGTATCTTATACTTTTTTTTGCTTATTATTTATTTCATTTATATTTTCTTTATTTCTTTTTCTCTGTAAATATATCTATAGGAAAATTGTTGAAAATATACCACACAGAGAATGCAATAGTTGCTAGGAGTGTTCGGGGGTATATATATGTATCCAAGAAAGGTAGAGTAGCCACAAAGTTGCTAGTCACCTATAGCAAGGGTACCACTGACAGGTATAGGTAGATTTGAAAGTAGAAACAAAGCAATTGTACAAATCCATATGTAATAAATGTACCTTTTCCACTTGGCAGTCCATTTTAGATTCAGTGGTGTTGCATTTAGTTTGCATTTAGGTGGGACTTCACAAACCAAAATATAAAAACAGAAAATTAGAGATACACAAGGAGCATAAAATTAGAGGCTTCCTCACAAGATTGTGTGTTCTGCAGCCAGAGACACACTTAGGAAGTGTTTATTTATGTTGGGTCTTCTTCACTCAAGTTTTCTCTTTCTATCCCTCTTTCTCCTACTCACTCTCTGTATGTATCTGGGGATGGGAGGCTACTGAGAGCCCTGCTAGTAATAGACTGGATAGATAGATAGATAGGTAGATAGATAGATAGATAGATAGATAGATAGATAGATAGATAGATAGATAGATAGATAGATAGATAGATAGATAGATAGATAGATAGATAGATAGACAGATAGATGGACAGTGGTAACAAACAAAAACTACTAACAGTGTCTTTTAAGTCTGTAGCTGTTCTTACTCTTGTTGTTGTTGTTGTTCTAGTTGATAGTGTAGCTACTGGTGGGATTGGTGATGTTAGTGGTGATTTTTTTTCACTGCTAGGTTACACACAACAGTTTAAGGAAGGTAAAATAAGGAGGAAGGGCAACTTTACTAAGATGGAGAGGAGGGAATGGATGTTGGTGGAAGTTGTGTTATAGAGACAGACACAGCAAGTTTGAGGGAGAGGTGATAGCAGCAGTGAATATTAAGGGAAATTAAGCAAAGAAACAAATGTGGTTAAAAGAGATAACAAAAAGGGGGGGAAAAAAAGAATCATGGAAAGGAGTCAAAACAAGAGAGTGAGAAAGGGAGGAGAGACAGCAATAGAGATGAGAACAAATGAGGAAGAGAGAGAAAGAGAAAAGAAGTTTGAGAGCAATAGAGAAAAGAGAAAGCAAGGGACATAGTGTGTATGTATGTGTGAGAGAGAAAGGAAGAGAGGATAAGGAAAGATGAAGACAAAAGGAAAGAGAAGAGGGTGAAGAGGAGGTAAAGAAGAATGTGTATGTGGTAGGGAAAGAGAGTAAATGTGTATAAGTGAATGAGGAGGAGAGATGAGAGGTTAGAGAGAAGGATGAGCAAAATGTGAGAAAGAGGGAGGAATTTGAGTGTGAGTGAATGGGGGAGTGAGTAAAAGTGAGAGTGGGAAGGTTGAAAATATGAGAGAAGGGAACACAAAATAGCAGAAATAGGAGGGAAAAAGAGAGCAATAAAGAAAAAGCAAAAAGAAGGAAGGCAGAAGATAATAATAAAAAGGGGGAGGGGAGAAGGTGAGAGAAAGAGGAATAGTGTAGAAAGAGTATAAAGAGAGTAGTTAAAAATTTTTTGGCTCCTCTCCTACAACAGTCAAAAGCAATTTCTGTTCAGTTCCCATGATGCTTCAGAAAGGAAACATGCCTTACCAACACTACTATATAAGCAGTAACAAGGACAGGAATATCTTCTGGTGTGCTAAAAGTAGAGAAGGAAGCTAGTTCACACCTATGATTAGAGAACTTCTGAGAAGAAACCAGCCACTCTACATCATTTTATACACACTAGTTTTAACTGATGCTGCTTATACACACCTCAGCACATATCAGTTTTTAACTGATGCTCCTATCTCATGTGTGTGTGTGTGTGTATGTATCACACACAAACACAACATATGTATCTTCAACAGGTGCTGTTCAATACACCCGATCACCTCCAATGGCATTTATACATACATGCTACACACATCAGTCTCTAGTAATATTCATCTTTGATGCATACCAAGTTTGGACTGGTGATATATATATATATATATATATATATATATATATATATATATATGGCAGCTATTCTATGCATACATAACATCAACTGGTGCACATACATCTATTTGCATTAGCCAACTCAGGACTCTTATACACACCTCAACATATGACTTCATTTAAATCAATGTTTCTCAACCATTTTTTTTACCAATGGACCCCTTTGATTTGCATTTCACTCAGAGAGACCCTCATAGCGATTTGATATTTAATAAAATCATATTTTTTATAATTGGATATTATTAGGAATTGTATAAAAAAAAAATCCAAATATTTTGTGCATTTAGATAGTATTCTACACACTTAAAAACCTGCATCCAGGTTATAAACACCCCCAGAGTGCAGCTATATTAGCTACCTTCATATTCCAGATTCACTTATGTAAAAATACACCTCAACATACCACTTGTAGGTATGATAAACACATTGAAATACCAGTTCTCATCGTTGTTTTATATATATATATATATATATATATATATATACTCTTTACTCTTTTACTTGTTTCAGTCCTTTGACTGTGGCCATGCTGGAGCACCGCCTTTAGTCGAGCAAATCGATCCCAGGAATTATTCTTTGGAAGCCTGGTACTTATTCTATCAGTCTCTTTTGCCAAACCGCTAAGTTACGGGGACGTAAACACACCAGCATCGGTTGTCAAGCGATGTTGGGGGGACAAACACAGACACAAACATATACACACACACACACATATAT
>NC_068994.1:18325684-18330442 GCF_001194135.2 Octopus bimaculoides
AAAAGTTAATCTTAAAAACCACAGTAGAGATAAGTACATAATATAAGCAATATTGTATAAATAAATAAAGTACAGCTATGATAATTAAAAAAAAATAGAGTATTGTAAAAAGTATATCTATTAGAATCTTAGGTCTTTCCTAAAATGAAGAAATATTCAATAATCATGCAAACTATTATAATCAAGCTTTAGCTGCAAGTGGATTTAAGCAACATATTAAACATATAAAAGATACAAAACTGAAGAATTATATAGCACAAATGGAACTAAACCAAACTACACATAATATTAAATAAAAAAAAAACAAACCCTCACTTTACGAGAACCCGGTTTATGAATTTTATCTACTACGAGTTTTCATTTTACAAGCATTTTCTGGGAACAAATTAACTCATATATTGAGGCATTATTGTGTATATATCTTTTATCTTTTACTTGTTTCAGTCATCAGATGTGGCCGTGCTGGGGCACCAGCTTGAAGAATTTTTAGTTGAATGAATCAACTCTAGTACTTTTTTTAAGCCTGGTACTTATTCTATCAATCTCTTTTGTTGAACTGCTAAGTTATGGGGGATGTAAACACACCAACACCGGTTGTCAAGCAGTAGTGGGAGACAAACAGACACAAAGACACACATACACATGTACAGACACACAAGCACAAACAGATGCACATGCACACATACACATGAACAGATGCATGTGCACACACATATAGAGAGATGGATATACATAAACGACGGGCTTCTTTCAGTTTCTGTCTACCAAATCCACTCACAAGACCTTGGTCAGCCCGAGACTATAGTAGAATTGCCCAAGGTGCCATGCAGTGGAACTGAACCCGGAACCATGTGGTTAGGAAGCAAACTTCTTGCCACACAGCCACATCTGTGCCTATATATTATTTATAACACATTGTAATTAGAAATATTACATTTCTAAATCTCTCAGAGAGACTTAAGCAGTAGTGAAGCGATAAAGTAGTTGTATACTGCCAACTTAACATGACAGTCCCAATAAGGGAATATACTACTGCTATTTAGCCCTAGGAAGCTGGACCGCTTCCTGTTGGCCTTGACACATTTCCTGTGTCCTTATTTTTGCGAGGGGGAGACAAACTCCTCCACCCAGCCTGGTCTGCATTCAGGGACATGTTTCTGAGTCTTTGCTCGTCATCAGCCTGAAGTAGCACGACTAGCTGTTTGAAGAAGTCTGTTTACCCTTTGCAAAGATTGTTCTGCATTAAATTGTAATGTTCAATTTTTGTTGTCCTTGTAGCAAATAGAAAAAAAAAATATTTACACAGCTAGACAACATTTTATATAAGCAAGCATCCCAAATCTAACCCATGTAACTTCTAAAATTCAGACAAAATCTAACTGCAAATGAATATATCATATTCATATTTCTAGACATAACAAACTCATTTCTTTTATAGAAACAAACATATACTTTGAAAGTAGCTACTTTGCTTGTAACATATATTTTCTTTACAGTTAAATTAAACATTTATTTAATTTGTATACAGTATGTGGCTTACGTATGTATATATGTGTTTATGAATATATATGTATATGCACATGTTATCATCATCGTTTTAGTGTCCACTTTTTCAAGCTTGATTGGGTTGGAGTTTACTGAAGCAGATTTTCTATGGTCAGATGCCAACCCTCACCTGTTTCTAGGCAAGGTAAATATTTTTCCAAGCTAGACATGTTTTGCATGAGCATCACTTATTTACAGCAACCAATTGATGTCAAAACAAGGGCACACACACACACACATTTACAGGCTGTTTTCAGTTACCACCAACCAAATTCATTCACAAAATTTTGGTTAACCCTGAGCTATAGCAGAAGACACATGCCTAAGGTGCCATGTATTGGAATTGAACACAAAAACTGTGTGGCTGGGAAGCAAACATCTTAACTACACAGCCACACCTGCACTGTGTGTGTGTGTGTGCATGCATATGCATGTATATATATCTACTATATAAATGCAAGTGTATGTGCGTTTAGCCCTGAAAGACTCTGAAACGGTGTGTCCACAAGAAAAATTAATTAGATGTTCGAAATCTGCATCCTGGAGAGAAGGTCATCCATAAATAATAATAATAATAAAAAAAAAAAATATATAATATGCTAAAAGAAATAACTTTTAGATCCATGTATATAAATGTATGCATATACAAATATGTATACATGCATATATATATGTGTGTGATAGTCCTAATACAAGTTTAAAAACAGAATTCCTATGCAGTGGCTCACCAGGTGACAGAACGGAACATTTTCTAAATATGCAGTCAGTAGCGAATATGGAAATAAGCTGTGTTGGACCAACACACTGGTTACCCTTTGACATGGAATAACACCTAATAGTCATTCAGCCTTGGCTTACAGGTGAAACAGCACTATGTCAGTTACAATGACAAGGGTTCCAGTTGATCTGATCAACAAAACAGTCTGCTCTCGTGAAATTAATGTGCAAGTGGCTGAGCAATTCACACGAAATTAAAGTGGCTGAGTAATTCACAGACTTGCATACCCTTAACGTAACTCTCAGGGAGGTTCAGCAAGACACAGAATGGGACAAGGTTGGTCCTTTGAAAAACAGGTACTTCTCATTTTTGCCAGCTGAGTGGACTGGAGCAACGTGAAATTATAAGCAGCAGTATGTATGGCGGATGTGCAATAATGGTGAATCATCTACTGATCAATGGTGGTATTCGCATGAAGTTGGATAGGGAAGGTGACCAAGTACTCCACTGCTGAAGTTTATAGACCCATCAACTATGGATGTTATTAACCAATAAAAAACTTAATCCAAGCAAACTAGACCAAACACTGTCTAGTTTAACTCTTTAGCACAATGACAGTGTTGGGTAGGTGTGAGAAGCCTGATCCAGTTAGTTTGAACATAAAACAAGTGGAATATTTTGGCCAGGTATGGCTGGTTTGAATGCTAAAGGGTTAAACCAGCTATATCAGACCTAAATATTCAACCTGTTTTATGTTCAAATGGGACAAATTCTGCCTCTTGCACTTATGCCATAATGTCATTTTCAAAATAAACAATCACATAATCAAAATATCTGAGCTAAAAGATAATGCACGAGTAATTCCAAACAATGGTATCCAAACCATATATTCTACCCATTTCCTGTTGAAACTGGCCAGATTCAGCCTCTCATACCTAGCTTACAATGTCATTATAAAAATAAACAAACACATCACTGAAATCTTAAAGCTGCATCATTAATTCAAAACAATGTGATGAATAAATAAGCGTTACATTTGACAGTAATGTGAAGGCTACATGGTCAAAACCACTACCAAATTCTTCATTAACCAGGTCCACTACCTTTTCTGCCGTTGTTCAGACTGAGCATTAATCATACCAGTCTCACCAGTGGAGGAGAGACAGCAAAGGTCAAGGTCACAGTTTGTCTTTTAACTGAATTATTATTATCATTCTATTTTTATTTTACTTGTTTCAGTCACTGGATTGTGGTCATGCTGGGGCACCATCTTGACGGGTTTTCGTCAAAGAAATCAACACTGGTATTTATTTTTTTACTTTGAAGTCTTGTTCTTATTCTTTTGGTCTCTTTTGCAGAACCACAAAGTCATAGGGATGTAATGAAACCAACACTGGTTGTCAAGTACTAGTGGAGGGACACAAACACAAGCACAAAGACACACATACACATATATACACATACACACAGTTACATACATGTGCACAGACACACACGCACATGCACAAACACACACGCTTATATATGACAGGCTTCCACACAGTTTCTTATTTCTTTATTGCCCACAAGGGGCTAAACATAGATGGTCAAACAAGGACAAACAAAGGGACTAAGTCAATTACATCGACCACAGTGCGTAACTGGTACTTAATTAAACGACCCCGAAAGGATGAAAGGCAAAGTCGACCTCGGTGGAATTTGAACTCAGAACGTAACAGCAGACAAAATACTGCTAAGCATTTCACCCGACGTGCTATCGATTCTGCCAGCTCGCCGCTTCCACACAGTTTCTGTTCACCAAATTCACTCACAAGGTGTTGGGTTGGCTCAGGATTATAGTAGAAGGCACTTGCCCAAGGTGCAGCATGGTGGAACTGAACTTGAAATGACCTGGTTGCAAAGCCACTTAGCCATGCCACATGATAAAAAAACAGAAAAGGAAAAAAAATGTTTCTGCATGTGTATGTTTGCACACAGACACTATTAAATGCTTGAACACTAAAATGGAACAATAAAAGTCCAGCAGAAAATAAGTAGCTCACTAGCACACACACACACACACACACACACACACTTGCAGGTACGCAAATAGTTTAGAAAACAAGCAGGATGGTAGTGATGGTGGTGGTGGTGGCAATGGTGCAATCAGTCACCACTTATCTCTAATCTCAGCTCAGAAGTGGATAGAGGCAGCAAGTGGGTCAGACCCACCAACTGTAGAGACAGGGTAAGGTAATTTAATCTAGAAATGAAACTGGAACCTCTTTCTCCAAATCCACATAGGCAACTATGAAGTGGTGGAAGGGTGCATAAATAACCAGTTAATCTGGATGCTGGAGGGAATTAATTTCTTTTTATCACTGAGGAGACATTTTTCTTTGTGTGTATGTGTATGTATATATACATGTATACACACATTCATATATATAAATATATATACATACATACATACACATACAATATAAATGTTCGTGCGCACGCACGTGTGTGTGTGT
>NC_068994.1:18330959-18336015 GCF_001194135.2 Octopus bimaculoides
ATATAAACTTTTGCTGGAAAAAGCAATGACAGCACCCATAGAATGGAAGGGATTCAATCTCATTTCAAAGGAAAATTTGCTTCTGATTCAGAAAAACAACATTTGAAGAACAGGGGACTGAAACTCCTGGCAGTTTGCTGTGTGCTTGAGAAAACATGCCAAGCCAAATAATAGAGTGGTTGTCCTTGCATACAGGCTTGTCTCCTGCATCCCTCTCCAGCTGAGCATTCCTAATCTTGTGGGCTCATGGGTATTGGTGCCATGTAAAAAGCACCCATACTGGTGCCATGTAAATGCACCTGTGCTGGTTCTGTGTAGAAGCACTCAGTACACTCTCTGTAAAGTGGTTGGTGTTAAGAAGAGAATCTAGCTATAGAAAACCATGCCAAAACAGACATGAGGCCTGGTCTGCCGTCAAATCATCCAACACATGCCAGCATGGAAAATGGATGTTAAATTATGATGATAATGATGATGATGTCATAAATTAATTCTGCCTAATCAGTTCATCTTGGTGTTCAGTCACTGAATAGAAGATGCAATAATAACAATAATAATGGTACAAGGCCAACAATTGACCTCAGTATCTGACTGGTACTTCAATTATTGACCCTGAAAGCATCAAAGGCAAAATTGACCTCAGTGGAATTTGAACTCAGAAACTGGAAGAAATGCTGCTAAGCATTTTGTCCAACACACTAACAATTCTGACAGCTGGCCACCTTCATAATGATAATAATAGTCGATTATATTGATCCCAGTGTTTCACTGGTACTTAATTTATTGACTTCAAAAGGATGAAAGGCAAAGTTGACCTTAGTGGAATTTGAACTCAAAATGTAAGGACAGATGAAATGCTGCTAAGCATTTTGCCTGGCATGCTAACAATTCTGCCAGGTTGCTACCTTAATAGTAATAATAATAATAATAATAATAATAATAATAATAATAATAATAATAATAATAATAGTTTCTCTTGGCCTAGAAATATTGGGTTGGCATCTGGCAGAGGATAAACCTTGATCAACAGAGTTTTGAGAGATGGTGTCTTGATAAAAAACGCCAGTAATTGCACAACCGTAATATATGCAGCAACCTAAACAAAAGAGTGTAATGCAAAATGAAAACTTTTCAAATAATGGCAAAGATAATATGGGAACCAACAGTTAAGGTGTACCACTTGACAAGAACGGTACATTATGGTCATCATCCTGCAAATGCCAAAGTAAATGAAAGAACATACTGGACAAAAGGACTAAAACAACTGGTGATGACATGTTACATTCTGAGGAATCTGACAACGGGAGGTTTCAAGAAAAGAAAGTATCCAGAATGACATCAGAATCTTTGAATTATCTGAATGAAAGCTAGCAGGACAAGTAATGGTAATAAAGCAGAATAGATGGCTTTTTGAAATAGAAATTGAAATAATCAGGAGAGAAATAGGCAGTGAAAATGACATTATCTCTGGTGAATCAGAAGATAATTCCAACAGTATAGGACAAACTATAGAAGTAGAACAAACTTGTGAGTAGAGTGGATGAAACAGAACAAATCAATAAAATATATGAAATGTCGAAGAGAAGGAAATCCAGTTAATGGAGAAAATTGTGAACAAGATGCAAATCAGAACTCAAAATAATCCTCCTAACTTAAGACAGAATGAAGGTGAAAGAGAAAGTTAAATAGATGAAATCATTTATTATATACATGTTCAAGGCCTTCAAAGTACCAACAACCTAAGGAGAGTAATTGCTCATCTACCTGACTAAGGGGAAAAAAATAATAAATACTGGGGTTGATTTGATCCACTTAAATTATCCAAGGTGGTGCCCCAGCATGACCATAGCACAATGGTAGGAACAGGTAAAAGAATAAAGGAATGAAAGAATAGAAAAATACATTATAAGAGAGAATTGGTGAAGAAGAGGAATGTAAAGTTGAAGAGGGAAGAAATAAGAGGAAGGTATATATATATATATATATATATATAAATATTCATTGATAAAAGAAAAAGCAAAACATTTAACTGAGAATGGGGGCAAAGTAGAAAACCACAAACTACTATAATACTAAAGTTGTTAAGTAGTAAAGAGCATGAAATGGAATCCTAGTGTTGCATATGCCATGTTTTCTGACAAGAATATAAATAGCAGAAGGTTTCTATGTTGATAGAGAATGAAGAAATGTTAACTATAGGAGCAAAGTAGTGGAATGACAAAATTAGTACAACAGTAATCACGACACCAGTTGGTTAGTACAACTGCAGCCGTAACACTAATTGTTTATTATAGTAATGACTTCTTATGCTGGCACAAGGCCAAACGTCTGCAGAGCCAAGAGACATAGTCAAATGGACTGATCCCTGAAAGATGAAAGGTAGCATCGACTCCAATGTGTTTTGAACTCAGAATTTAGAAAGATTAAAATTAAAACTGCAAAGTATTCTGTCTGGTACTATACAAGTTTAAGCTCTCCATTACAGCTTTTAGCTTTGTAACCCTTTTGATACCAACCTAACCTGAGACTAACCATAGTTCTAGGTTACAGTCTCCCTGTTTTAAATGAAAACACTTCCAATTAAAATTGTTAATTTATGTTCCAATCACCAGCTTAATAGCAACAAAGTTATTTTACTAAAATTCTTTGTCAATTTCAAAATTAATTGGAACAAAGGTAGCGTATTGTAACAGAAATATGGTAACAATAGGGTTAAACAATGAAAGTTGTGATACCAGCTGATTGACAGAAGAGTTGTCACAACACTAATTGAGTCATATGACAATGGTCGTCATTTTCTTTTGTATATAACAATGATCTGTTGTTTTTCTCTTTTTCATGTCTTTTAGGTTTTCTGAAGCCAGTCCCTCATTTCTTTAGATATATTTTATACCAGTGAACACTCATCTGCTTCTTTCCCCAGAAAATTTCTTTCCTTTTTTTTTATTCCCAAAACCCAAACATCATAAAACCTGCTTATACGAATGTAAATAGTTCTTTGTTAATTATAGTGAAAAGTTGTGCAATCTTTTTTTTCCTTCCAGATGCTGGTGGTACAGACCTTAGATACTGTTCTATTAATGGCTCCACTGCTGGTGCCAATTCAGTTACCAAGGCATGCAATTTGATCAGGAGAAATATGGATACACCATCAAGCTGCTAAGTCTTCCACTAACCCTAATGATGAACCCTGTGAGGTGCACTGCCTCCTACACATCTGCTGTACACCAAGCATGCTATTACATGTTGATGTAGATATATTTCAGTCATTGTTGTATCCACCACAAAACATCTTCAACTTTACTGCATAAAAGACATCATCAGAGTGATTTATATGCATGTTCTTCAATGAGTACTTTGACCTAACATAGCAGTAAGGTCATGGTTAAATGCTGAAATCAGTCAAGGAGAACCAATATGGAAAACATATAATTCAAGACAGAATCATGTAAAATGCTTTCTCGTACCCCTTAATTCCTCATTGGATGAAATATAATTTGTTTTAAAATAGTTTTTCATAGGCACAGGCATAGCTGTGTGGTAAGAAGTTTGCTTACCAGCCAAATGGTTCTGGGTTCACTTCCACTGCATGGCATCATGGGCAAATGTCTTCTACTATAGCCTTGGGCTGACCAAAGCCTTGTGAGTGGATTTGGTAGACAGAAATTGAAAGAAACCTGTAGTATATGTGTGTGTGTGTGCATGCATTTGCCTCCCACCACCACTTGACAACCAGTGTTGGTTTGTTTACCTTCCTGTAATTTAGGAGTTTGGTGAAAAGAGGCTGATAGAATAAGTACCAAGCTTAAAAAAAAAAGTACTGGGGTTGATTTATTCTTCAAGGCAGTGCCCCAGCTTGGCCATAGCCTAATGACTATAGCAGATAAAAGATGAAAGATATACCTAATATATCCATATATAACTTACTTAAAGTGGATACACTGAAGAAAGGGTGGAAACTGCAGGATTTGTCTCAAGAAAGCATCTTGTATAGACAAAATGCTTTTTGTGCTACAAAGCACAGAAGTATATCAGTAGCAGATGACAAGAGTCTAGTGGCAGTGGTTGAATTGCTAAATCTAGATTTCTGCTTCTCTGAGTGTCATCAGTAGCAGGCATCCTCTAGCAACTGCATGCCTCAACTGATATATAGAAAAAACAGTGATTAACAAATCATTAGTGTCACAAATACTTAACAGGCTAGATAAAAATTCACTTGTAGTGTGGTTTTCTAGTTTTCCATGTTAATTAAGATACACAGAATGCTATTTTGAACCAATACTGCTTCCATCACCCATAACAAATAATTAGTTTTGATTTTGTATTTCAATTTTTCAAAAAGAAAAGCAAAGTTAAGATCATTTCTTTTTTTTTCTTCTTCAAATTGTTTCCTGTGCACACTAAGAAATATTGGCTTCAAATTTTGGCACAAGGCCAGCAATTTTGAGGGAAGGGTAAACTGATTATATCAACCCCGAAAGGATGAAAGGCAAAGATGACCTCAGTGGAATTTGAACACAGAACATAAAGATGGACGAAATGCTGCTGAGCATTTTGCCTGGCGTGCTAACGATTCTGCCAGCTTGCTGCCTTTGTGCACACTAAGAAAGATTACTGGCATAGCTGTATGACTAAGAAGGTCACTTTTTAACCACATGCTTCTATGTTCAGTCCCACTGTGTGACCCTGAACAAGGATCATCTACTATATAAATGGGTTACTAGACATGTAGAAATACATATATATAAGAAAAAAAAAGAAAAATTATAGAAGCAGCAGAAACTTTTTACAATATATTAAGCCTTTAAAAATTAGTAAATTGTACAAATGAATACAGATACATTACACAAAATATAAATAAATACAAACAGAAATAGGCGCAGGAGTGGCTGTGTGGTAAGTAGCTTGCTTACCAACCACATGGTTCCAGGTTCAGTCCCACTATGTGGTACCTTGGGCAAGTGTCTTCTGCTATAGCCTCGGGCCGACCAAAGCCTTGTGAGTGGATTTGGTAGACGGAAACTGAAAGAAGCCTGTCGTATATATGTATATGTAT
>NC_068994.1:18338525-18344191 GCF_001194135.2 Octopus bimaculoides
CACACACACACACACACATATATGTATATATATATATACATACACACACACATTCATACATATATACACACACACACACACACGCGCACATATATATATATATATATATAAGGTTGAGGAGGGTATTGGATTTAACTGAACCCAAGAGGATACAAGTAATACCGAGTAAGTGCTGTATACCAACTAGTTTGCCCCAGTCGTTGTATGAACAGGATTGGGTATTATAAGTCGTGTATTAGCGTGTGTATATGCAAATATATAAAAGCAAAAAGATAAAGAGAGCAAAGGTAAGGTTGGAAAAGTATTTTATGGATAGAGTCTTACAGCTGTTTCTGGGAAGATCCAGTACTTCCCTTCATCGGAGACAGAAAAAATAAAGTAATCTATTATTATATCCATAGGCGGATATTTTTAGTATGAAGTGGTAAAGAGTGTGATGTGCTGAAAAAAGAGAGAACAGTACTTGAAGTGTAGTTTCATTCCAGTGGTAAATATCCGCCTATGGATATAATAATAGATTACTTTATTTTTTCTGTCTCCGATGAAGGGAAGTACTGGATCTTCCCAGAAACAGCTGTAAGACTCTATCCATAAAATACTTTTCCAACCTTACCTTTGCTCTCTTTATCTTTTTGTTTTTATATATTTACATATATATATATATATATATATATATATATATATATATATATATATATATATATATATATATATATACATATTCATACATATATATACATACAACATCATCATCATTGTTGTTTAACATCTGCTGCACCAGGCTCCAATCTGGTTTGGGAAGATTTCTACAGCTGGATGCCCTTCCTAACACCAATCACTCTGAGAGTGTAGTGGGTGCTTTTTACGTGCCACCGGCATGGGTGCCAGTCAGGTGGCACTGACATCGGCCACGATTATGATTTCACTCGGTTCAATAGGTCTTCATAAGCACAGAATATTACCTGACAACTGAAGGCACTTTTAAAAGGACCAGTTATGCTACACTGGCATCGACCATGGCTATGATCTCACTTGGTTTTCCCCGTCTTCTTAAGCACAGCATGTCTCCAAAGGTCTTGGTCGCTTGTCATTGCCTCTGTGAGGCCTAATGTTCAAAGGTTGTGCTTCACCGCCTCATCCCATGTCTTCCTGGGTCTACCTCTTCCACAGGTTCCCTCCACTGTCAGGGTGTGACACTTCTTCACACAGCTGTCCTCTTCCATATGCATCACATCACCATACCAGTGCAGTCGTCTCTCTTGCACACCACATCTGATGCTTCTTATATCCAACTTTTCTCTCAGGGCGCTTACACCCTGGTGGCACAAGTAAAACATTTTTTTAATTGTTTCTCTCCAAGGTAAGGTAACAATGAAGAATTGCAGTTGTTGTACCACTGTCTGGTTTTGCTGTCACCATTCTCCAAGGAGGATGAACAGCTCATTCTGCTTTGAACTTATGACTAAACCTGGTCACAAATGACAGTCCAATTTGTAACATAAGCAAGGGTTCAGGTTCACCAGAAGGGTTGTGTCAATACTACCTTATCATTTGGGATGAATGCAGCATGTCACATAGAGGTGCAATGGAAGCTCTTGGTAAGACCTTACAGGACATCAGAGGCAACAATAAATTTATGGGAGGAGTTACATTAGTTTTATCAGGAGACTTCAGACAGACATTACCAGTCATTCCGAGATGAACCAGATCTGATGAAATAAATGCATGCATTAAGTTTTCGCACCTATAGAATAAAATACTGAAATTCTTCTTCAATACTAATGTGTGAACTGTATTACATGGGGACCAATTTGCAAAACAGTTTTCAACCTGGCTCCTCCAATTAGGAAATGGGAAAGTACCATTTGATGGGAATGGTGATATCAGTTTGCTATCATGGTGAATTCCCCAGCTGAATTGAAGAACAGGGTATTGCCAGACTTAAGTAATAATTATAATTCACATAAATGGTTGTGTGAAAAGGCAATTCTTGCTCCAAAAAATGAAACAGTAGCAAGAATTAACCATGAATTAATGAATAAGATTCCAACAGTCATTAGGAAGTACAAATCAGTTGATTCAGTCCTTGATGAAAATCAAGCTGTCCATTACCCAAAAGAGTTCCTTAATACTTTTGAGCCACCTGGAATTCCTCCACATAAACTTTTTCTGAAGGTAGGAGTCCCAGTAATGCTTCTAAGAAATTTAGATCCTTCTAATTTAGAATGCAACGGGACAAGGTTGTTTGTGAAGACATTACCACCTAATGTGACAGAAGCTACTATCATCAGTGGATGTGCTTCTGGGGAAGCGGCTTTCATTCTAAGAATTCCAATCAAACCAACAGACATGCCATTTGAGTTCAAAGGAACACAATTCCCTGTGCGACTTTGCTTTGCAATGTCTATTAACAAAGCTCAAGGTCAGTCTTTGAAATCTACTGGCTTCCTTTTCTCATGGTCAGCTTTATGTTGGTTGCTCCAGGGTAGGTAGTTTGCAAGACTTATTTGTCTATGCTCCAAACCAGAAAACAAAGAATGTTGTTTACCCAGAAGCTCTTATGTAATTTCCTTCAACATATGTGGAAGAACTTATCTCCTTTCTTAAAAGTGGCAAATGTATTTTCGCTTATTATTATTATTATTACTATTTTGTATTATGAATTCAGAATTGATTTCCCAATTAAAGAATCAATTGTATCCCAATTGAAAAATAAATTGAATTTAGAATAACAAATTTCTATACAACATATTTTGCTTTTTTCTTCCAATATATAAGGAAAAATTGTGTGTGTGTATGTGTGTGTATATATATATATATATATATATATATATATATCTATACACAAGTGAAGGAGTGGCTGTGTGGTGAGAAGTTTGCTTACCAACCACATGATTCTGGGTTCAGTCCCACTGCGTGGCACCTTGAGCAAGTGTCTTCTACTATAGCCTCGGGCCGCCCAAAGCCTTGGGAGTGGATTTGGTAGATGGAAACTAAAAGAAGCCCGTTGTATGTAAATATATATATATGTGTGTGTGTGTGTGTGTTTTGTTCCCTCACTATCACTTGACAACTGATGTTCGTGTGTTTACGTTCCTGTAACTTAGCTGTTTGGCAAAAGAGACTGATAGAATAAGTACTAGGCTTACAAAGAATAAGTCCTGGGGTCAATTTGTTCAATTAAAGGTGGTGCTTCAGCATGGCCACATTCAAATGACTGAAATAGGTAAAAGAATAAAAGAATATATATGAACAGATGGAAGCTTCCTGATAACTGTAGACCCATGCTAACTGAACCTCCTTCCACTTGTTTCTGGACTGGTCTTAAGCTGAATGAACAGGATTATAAGAAACAGAATATCAAAAACATCAATAAGCTCTCAACCATATTTGCTAAAACAAAAAAATTTATGGCATTAGTAAAATATGTGTGGGAAAGATAGTTTTAAGTAAAGAGAGAGACATTAACCAAGTACTGACCTTCTGTTGTGAGATAGAAACTGAGTTCATCGCCAATATCTGAAACACGACAGACATCTTTGTTCACCACCCAATATTCACGTCGGTCAAGAAACTGGTCGGCATCATCTGGAAATTCCTCGTGGCTTAAGTTGGCAGGGTCACATGTAGTAAAGCCGAATGCAAGACCTCCTTCATAATATCGGTCAATTCCAAGAATCTGTATGACGATTATTTCATTGCTAATAGGTCTTGAAGTGAAGACGTATCCATTGCAATACTCCTCTGGGAGACGTACAGCGACTGTCTTCTCTGAGTCCAGACACACATTATGACCACATATATCATGAAAGAAAACAGGAGTGAAGTCGACATTCTTGTGGAAACGTACTATAGGCACCATGGTGGTATTGGCATTGGTTGAAGAACTGTTGTGATGGTTGCTGGCCATAGTGAGGGCATTGTTGGTGCTGTTGTTGTGACTTAAATCCATAGACTGCAAAGCTGATGTCAAGTCAGCCAGGTTGGAAATATTTGCTGGGCTGGGAATTAATGAACTGGCATCTACAAAATGAAAACAAACATTCTTTTAATATCTATCATTTACCTTTCTTAGTAATTAAAAAAAAACAGTCACTATATATATATATATATATATATATCATTATTACATTGTTAAAATAATATTTATAAAATCATTACATATTGATGGCTACATAAAAACTTACATGTGAACAAGAATTATTTTAGACCCAACAGCTTCTATATCTTGATTACAGTTTGACATAGTACATTTAATTGGCACATTTAAATAATATCAATGTTTAAGTAATGACCTAATATAACGGACATTTAGACAATGAGCAAACAGTAAATATGTGCAAATATGTTCTATAAATTCCATCTCTAAGTGAAACAATAAAAATAAGGAGTGCCTTCTAAAGTTTGGCATGTGACAAATTATTGTGTAAATTCCATCTTGTTCAACAGAAATGGGTTTCTTGAGAGAACATGTATTTAACCCATTACCTACCAGTGATCTCATATGAGATCATTTAAAAACTACAAATTTCGTAATTATCTGTCAATATTTACACATATCTAACCTTTTTGCTATATCTACTAGGTATATTTCTCTGATAATCAAATGAGGTTTGATAATTTTTCACCCAATATCTCGCTTATTTCTATTTAAAATGTTATTTTGAAATGTTATTTTGATCATTCCAGCGTGTTTCTAAGGCTGTTTTATGCTAGAAATCAAAGTTTCATTAAAAAAATTCCAGTTAATAGAATTATGGGGGGGTAATGGGTTAACCCGAATAAAAGTAACATTAAGCAAAATGACACTCAATGCTTTATATATATATATACACACACATATACAAAGGCGGTGAGCTGGCAGAAACGTTAGCACGCCGGGCGAAATGCTTAGCAGTATTTTGTCTGCCGCTATGTTCTGAGTTCAAATTCTGCCGAGGTCGACTTTGCCTTTCATCCTTTCAGGGTCGATTAAATAAGTACCAGTCACGCACCGGGGTCGAAATAATTGACTTAATCCGTTTGTCTGTCTTTGTTTGTCCCCTCTGTGTGTAGCCCCTTGTGGGTAGTAAAGAAATAACACATATACATGTATGTGTACCATTGTATTGATCAGACAGTCAGATATCTTCTTACATCGCTGGTCACAATGTGTTGTAGTAGCTTTCGAACACTGCCACCCTACTAGGAAGGCAGGCCAACTTTCACTCCGAACAGGACACTAGTTCATCATGGGGTTACCCATTTTACAGCTGAGTGGACTGGAGCAATGTGAAATAAAGTATTTTGTTTAAAGACAACAACACACTACTGCTCTGAATATTGAAGCCATGATCCTGTGATCATGAGTGCAAAACTCTAGTCATAATGCCACGGGCCTTCACTATATATATATATATATATATATATATATATACACACACACACATGCACACACACACATACACATGCACATACACACACGCACATATATAGTCAATTCAAATGAATGAATAATAAAATTAACAGACAAGAGCATGTGCACAAGCAATGTATTAGCTTGACACTTGGAAAAAAGAGAGAGTTTGATGTTTCGTGCATAGCTCTTTGTCAGAAAAGAGAAAGGGAAAAACCTAAAGAAGGAAAAGAAATCGCCAACAGCATGTGTGTAGTATATATATATATAT
>NC_068994.1:18344864-18345838 GCF_001194135.2 Octopus bimaculoides
ATAAGAGATAATAACTTTATTTATCAAAAAATGTTATGAGATTAAAAATAAACCGTTTCTATAATGTTATTCAATAAAGCCCCCTTCAGCTGCAACAACTGCTTCTATATGAGATCTAAATCATTTACATGCTCGAATCAAATGGTCCTGGTTCATTTTGGATATTACTCTGACTATGACAGTTTTCAAAGAATCTTTGGTGTTATGGGCATGTTGATTGACTTCTCTCTCAACAATGCTCCACATGTAATAGTTCAATGGATTGAGATCTGGGGAATTAGGAAGCCAAATGTTAGGGGTTGTGCAATCATAAAAATTTTCAGCCATCCATTCCTGTGTTACTAGAGCTATGTGTGATAGTGAAGGTTCTTACTAAAACACATGGCCTTCCATTGCATACACTGTCTATCCAGGGCTAAACAATTATTTCCAGGACCTCAATGTAGGTGGCAGAGTTAATGCTAAGGCCTTGTGGAAAGAAGTAAAGAGGCATCACATGTCCTTCATTGCTGACAATCCCTAAAACCATGACAGTTGCAGGAAATTTTGTATGCATAACACTTGGAACTTCCGAAGGGTCTGCACATAACCATCTGTCATTTCTTCTGTTAACTTTTTGATCTTGTTCGAAGTTTTTCTCATTTGAGAAAAACCAACTCAAATCTTCTGCTGGACTTTTCAGCTTGTTTAAGAGCCTTTTAGATCTGTTGTAGTGATTTTATTTTGTTTTTTTCTGACAAATTGACCTTTCCTCATCATATAAGACATATCTGATGTTTTTATGGACCAAATTTCTGACTGTTCCTTCTGATGCATGGAGATCTTTTGCAATTGACCTCATGGACTTTCTGGGATTGTAATCAATGGTCTGTTGAACTTGCTGGATAAATTCAGGTGTTCTGGTGATTTCAGAGCATTTAAAATGCTTTGATACTGGTGATACATTTCCATCTTCAGTCTCTAGCTCCTTACAA
>NC_068994.1:18345848-18351116 GCF_001194135.2 Octopus bimaculoides
ACAAAATAGGACAAGAACACGAAACATCCAGGCAGTTAGGTGATACAAGAAAGGGACAACAAAACATCCAGATGGGCGATACAAAGAAAACAAGGACAGGTCATTCAGAGTTTTCTTTCCTCAGTTGAGATCCAGATTATCTTTGCAATTTCAGCTGGTTATACTCAAGGTTGCTCCAATCTGGCCAGCCCCAAGGAAAAACTAAGCTAAGAGCATTAGATTCCTTGGAAGAAAGCAGTGAATGTATACAAAAACAAGGACGGTAAAAAACGAACAATGTTACACAAATGCAATAAAAATAAAAATAATAACAGGACATAACAACAGATGTCTTTCAACTAAGGATGAATTAAATTAAGCTGGCATGTGTGGAAATAAAGCCTTACGGCAGGGATTATATATATATATATATAAGATTATCTCTACAGATTTTCTTAAGAGTTCAGAGCCAGCACTAAAAGTTATGATGTTTCGTATATGAGTATGGCTATGTAAATAATTGGAGTGAAGATATAAAAAAATCTTAAGAAGGTCTTGTAGATTTTTATAGTTCTAGATATCATGATCATTTGTAGAAGATGAATTAAGGATTTGCATTCTCTCCCAAAGATCTCAAGTTCAGCCATGCATGCATGTATGTATGTATGCATTTCTTCATGTAATGTTTCATAATAGAACTGTAAGTTTTACTTCATTATTTAAAATATAAATGGAAAAAAAATCTGGTTCCATTGAATTTTAATTCTATGATAGAAAATTTTATTGGATATTTAACTTGTGTTATTTGTATAATTGTGTGATTATTACCTACTTCAAATAATCAAATAACTATTTGCCCAAATCCATGATAGCATGGAAAAACAGATGCTGAATGAACAAACATTTATCCATTTTTTTATGTCCATTTCCTTATTGCTTGTTCATCCATTTATAGTTTGTCCGTCTTGTTTTGTTATGTTTTGGTCCACATTCCCAGCAAGTTTCTTACTGGTTGCCACCAGAGTGGAAGCAATGTTACCAATAATGGCACAAAATTGTGTTTGACACTGACTGATAATTAATGAAGAATTGGTGACCTTCTGTTTTATTTTCCACTCGTCTCTGCATTTATTATGTTTTTCAACTTGCCCTTCTGTGTCTGTTTTCTGTACACATGAATTACAGAACTCATATTTCTGCTAATTTATAGGCAATTAAAAAAAAATTAATTTCATTTTCCAGCAGAAAGTTGAATGAACAAAATTTTCTATTTATACTTTTACTACTTAAATATTTTTCTATCTTTTCATTCAGTAACATAACAGTCCATGTAACAGCTCCATGGTGGGCGTCACTATTAATTAATGGACTTATATGAATCATAAACATGTTGTCTATTTTGTATATTTTATTTTTCTACTATGAAACTTTACGCTAGCATCTTGAAGAGATACTAAAATGTAAATTATATTATGATTTGGCATTACTAGCTTTTTGATTTGTATATATATATATATATATATATATACACACACATACATACATATTGTTATATTTGAGGATGGTCATCTTTTGCCAATTACTATTTATTTGATCTTCACTTTAGCTTTTTATTATTATCATTACTATTATTAGTAAGGTAGTGAGCTGGTAGAATTGTTAGCATGCTGGATAAATGCTTAGCAGTATTTTGCCTGTTGCTATGTTCTGAGTTCAAATTCTGCCAAGGTCAACTTTGCCTTTCTTCCTTCTGGGGTCAATAAATTAAGTACCAGTTACACACTGAGGTTGATGTAATCGACTACTCCCCTCCCGCTAAATTTCAGACCTTGTGCCTATAGTAGAAAAGATTATTGTTAGTAAGATGGTGAGCTGGCAGAATCATTAGCACACCAGGCAAAATGCTTAGCGGCATTTTGTGTCTTTCCGTTCTGAGTTCAAATTCTGCAGAGGCTAACTTTGCCTTTCATCCCTTTTGGGATTGATAAAATAAATACCAGTTGAATACTGGAGTCGATCTTATCGACTTACCCCTTCTCCTGAACTTGCTGGCTTTGTGCCAAAATTTGAAACCATTATTATTATTAGTTCATTTACCTGAGGAAGACAAAATGGAATAGGAAAGCCAAGAGGAAACATGTGGGAAAGAAAGTTGCTTAAGAGATCACAGAATGTGTGACAAAAGGACTCTGTCAAATAAACTCATAATGATGATGATGATAATAATAATAATAATAATAAAGCTGAAGTGAAGACCAAATATATAGTGAGTGTTTAATTAGCAAAATATGACCACTCCCAAATATAACATCTGTTTCAACACATGATTTCACATCAAGAATCTTGCAAAACAGATACATGAATGTTAATGTTCTTTTATATATATATTCAATGATGAAATTGTGGCTAGGCACAACTACAATGGGTGTGTTTTACTATAGCCTCAAGCTGATCAATACCCTGTGAGTGAATTTGGTAGATAGAAACTGTGTGGAAGTCCATCATTATATACATATGTGTGTGTGTGTATGTGTGTGTCTTTGTGTTTGTCCCCCAACTACCACTTGTAAGCTTGGTTTCTTTACATCCCTGTAACTAAGCAAACAAGACCAACAGAAAAAGTATCAGAGTTGGCAATTTCAGCTGAACTCTTGAAAATAAGCAATTTCATGAATGCATGCACACAAAACACACACATAAAGATAACAGTGACACAATGAGTAACTAGAGCAAACTGGTACTTGGTTGCAGCTGTTATAGTAAATGTTGTTAGGTAAGCAAATGGAAAGCAAAATTTTCTTCCTGGCCAGATTAGAATATCATTCACACAAAGTAAGCATTCTCAGCAATATTCATTAAGCATTCTATATATATCTCTAATAGCCAAGTGAAGGGTTGTGAGCAGCATGTTTTCAGATATCACCCATAAGTCTGGTAATGTGCTTATTCAAGTCTAATAATGAAGTACCCCTAAGTGTTTATTGAAGCAAAGTGTTTATTGAAGCAAAGCTAGAATTGTAAGAGCTCTTTCAGCCTCCAGAAACATTATACTTCTGAATAATGAAGCTTCTCTCATGTTAGCACTGATCACCTGACCAATGGATTGAGTCACATGACATGATAAGTGTATAAATCATGTAAAGCTAACATATGAATACCATATCTTGTCCATATTCTTATACGATATGTTTTTTTTATACAATACATCTACACTAAGGCTTGTATTTGAATACATAAATATTCAAATACTCCTTTATGTAAACCTATGTATGGTATATCATAGCTCTGCTGATACTTTGTCAGGTTTGCCCTTATGAGAAACTTTGCTATCCTCATTAACATGATTCATATTCAAGCTATCAATGGGGTCTATATTATAAGCACCTCTGGGACTTCATCATAATAGAAGCTTTACATGGAATAGCATGGCCTGCAATTCAATGACAAAAACCAGGAAACAATCATGTGTCGAATAACTGTCACCAATTACATTACGGAACAGTTGCCAATCCCTCACATAAAAAATTAGGTGCTTACCCTCGAGTATATTTGGCTCTTACATCTACCCTACAATGTCATTCTAAAAATCAATCACATCATCAAAATTTTGATGCTATGAGACAATGCATGATTAATTCAGAGCAATGTGAATAAATAAGCATTACATTCGAGAAAATAATCTAAATGCTTAACAGTTAAATCTATTTTATTTTTAACTGAAAATATTTTTGGAATTTGCTTTGACTGTGCTAGTTTTATATCTAAAAGATAATTAGTTAGTTAACTTAGCACAACAGAATAAGTGAAACTTTATAAATAAATATCATATACACTAATGTCCAACATAGCAAGATGCTTCTCGTTGATTTGATGTTTATGTTAAGAAAACACCAAAGATTGAATACTGAATAATTTAACTCTTTAACACAGTGGTTCTTTACAGGACTCCATATGACCTTTGGGGATTCACATAAGATTTTGTTGTCAAAATTTATGTACAATGAATTTGTTATAATTCTACAATATACAAAATATTTTAAGAAATTTTCTTGTACAATTCCTAATATTTAATTATAAAAATTTAAATAGATTTTTTGAACACTGACTAGCTGTGAGAGTCCAGTGTAGTAAAATAAGAATCAAAGGAGTCCATGGTTAAAAATGGTTGAGAACCACTGCTTTAGTATTTAAACTGGTCATACCTGGCCCAAAATTTTCTATCTGTTTTACATTCAAACTGACGAGACCTAGCCTTTCACACTTACTCTACAATGTCATTCTAAAAATGAACAATCACATCATTGAAATCTTCAAGCTACAAGATAATGCATGATTAATTCAAAACAAGTTGAATAAATCAAGCACCACACTTAATAGAGTAGTCTGAATGCTAAAGGGTTAAACTTGAGATTTTTAATGTGAAATGTTTGAAGAATGAATGTAAGACAGGAAATAGAAACAGGCATTCTGATGAGATGCAAACTATGTATTTATCGCTTTCTGGGTGAAAGACATGTTTACAAAAAAAAAAAAAAAAAATTGACACAAAGTTTACTTTGTTTTGTTTAGCTACATTTTTGGTTATTAAGTGGCAATGGAATAGTATTATTTACATTTTTCACCATGCATAAACATATGCTAACATATTTTGAGTAAACAGAACACCAATTTCTCTACATATTTATCAAGGTGTCAATCAGAAAGATGTTGCAGACAGCAGTTGCTTGCAAAAACCATAATGCCATGGAGAGTATGGTGCTTCAGAGAAAAGCAGAGTGCAACCTATTCCTGCATATAAGTTGAGAGAGAGAGAGAGAGAGAGAGAGAGAGAAAGAGAGAGAAAGAGAGTTATGTATACATATACACCATATCTTGTATTTTCCCAACTCAGAAAGGAATAAGTAATTGAGTATTGTGCTATGTTTTGTAGTATACAAAAGTTGATAAATGTATTTGTCACTCCACCAAAACCTAAATAACTGTATCTCCCTCACCCTCCCTCCTACCACCCATCTCTCCCCTCCCCCACCTCCTGCTCCGACTCCTACTTCTTTGTACGTCTCTTCACCTCTCTTCACTCCTACTTCTCTTCATTCCTACTTCTCTTCACTCCTACTTCTCTTCCCACTTCTCTTCATTCCCACTTCTCTTCCTACTTCTCTTCACTCCAACTTCTCTTCCTACTTCTCTCCACTCCCACTTCTCTTCACCCCTACTCTTTCTCTCCTCTCTCTTACTCTCTCTCACTCTCTTCTCTCGTACTCCCCCCTCTCTCACTCTTACTCTCCT
>NC_068994.1:18352149-18353110 GCF_001194135.2 Octopus bimaculoides
TATATATATAAATTGAATGACAAGACTTATGAAATTTGTGCATGTGCATTGTGTTGTATGAATGTGCATATAACATATGCTTTGTCAAATTTAATACTTATTAAATTCACATTGTTTTAAACTAATCATGCATTATCTCATAGCTTTGAGATTTCAGTGATGTGATTGCACATTTTTAGAAAGACATTGTAGGGTACATGTAAGGACATTTTAAAAGCTAATGAGTTAAATGATGATGAGGATGAATCACTTCTCAAGTATATATAAAACACACTGATACTTTATTTACAAATGCTTGAACAGTATTTTAAAATATGTTGCAGGTGTACAAGCATATAATATCTAATATAGTAAATCTACTTATATCAATTTGATAAATGTTTTTATCAAACACCAAATACATAACATTCATTAAAAAAATTTTTCATCTATACATCAAAAGAAAATGATATATAACAAAATGAAACACAAAATAATAATAATAATCTAGTTGTGTGCAGGGATGGTTAAATGATACAATGATTAATGAAGAAAGTGAAACATTGTGATAAATGCTGATTAAATTGAAAATGATTTTGTTATGAGTAAATGGAGCCAACAAGTTCAAACCTTATCCGGTAGATTAAGTATCTCTTTTGATTTGCATGATTTAATTGAGAGCAAACTTACAGGGTTGTAAGTGCTAATTAATAAATGATTAACACTTGCACAGGAAGAGGGAAACCACACCTACCAAAAAAAAAAGCCCCCAAAAAACCTAAAAAAAAAACAGCCAACAAAATTGTGTACCTCTATACAGCCAGATACAAAGGCAAAAAAGAAAAAAATACAAGGAGATTACACTGGATAATGTATGGATACACTATACCTGAAAAAAGGAAGAGATGTTGGCAAATGGTATGTTTGATCATAAGGCTGGTTAAGAGTGTAACAACCCTGACAAATGTTTTAATTGGAATAT
>NC_068994.1:18353314-18356199 GCF_001194135.2 Octopus bimaculoides
GATTATTTAGTCCAGCTACATGTTGTTGTTGTTGTGTGTTGGCACTCTGTCGCTTACGACGTCGAGGGTTCCAGTTGATCCGATCAACGGAACAGCCTGCTCGTGAAATTAACGTGCAAGTGGCTGAGCACTCCACTGACACGTGTACCCTTAACGTAGTTCTTGGGGATATTCAGTGTGACACAGTCTGACAAGGCTGACCCTATGAATTACAGGCACAACAGGAAGTAAGAGTGAGAGAAAGTTGTGGTGGAAGAGTACAGCAGGGTTCGCCCCATCCCCTGTCAGAGCCTCGTGGAGCTTTAGGTGTTTTCGCTCAATAAACACTGACAACGCCCGGTCTGGGAATTGAAACCGTGATCCTACAACCACGAGTCCGCTGCCCTAACCATTGGGCCATTGCGCCTCCACACATTGTGTAGTCCAGCTACACACATTGTGAAATTTCCAGATAAAACTCTTAAAGACAGTGCCCTGCTGGTTTGTGCAAAAAAAAAAAAAAAAAGTCCATAACATCTGCATACTTGCATAAGAGTCAAATGTTGCTACTGGTTGAATTGTCAAGAACTGCTGGCTAAATTCTTGACAATTCATTTCTCTTCACTGCTGTTGCACTCTATCTTTAGCAATACATTTCATTCACAGCTACCAACTCTATTACACTGTAAATTGATATCAGAAAGAGATAAAATTTACCTTTGCAAGCAGGTGTAAGAGTTAAAAGCTAAGAGTTAAAAACTAATTAAGTTTCAGATACTGATTTCAAATTCTTCATGGGGCTCCAACAGTAGACTCTTGTTTATATCATAATCATCATCGAATATAGGTGCAGGCATGGCTGTGTGGTAAGAAGCTTGCTTCCCAACCGTATGTTTCTGGGTTCATTCCCACTGTGTAGCACCTTGGGCAAGTGTCCTCTTCTATTGCCTCGGGCTCACCAAAGCCTTGTGAGTGGATTTGGTAAATGGAAATACGCACACACACGATGGATTTTCCCATTGCTTTTGATGCATCAAGTCCAAATGGTCATAGTGCTTGTGTTTGGCTGTGTGGTAAGTAACTTGCTTACCAACCACATGGTTCCGGGTTCAGTCCCACTGCATGGCATCCTGGGCAAGTGTCTTCTACTATAGTCTCGGGCAAACCAAAGCCTTGTGAGTGGATTTGGTAGACGGAAACTGAAAGAAGCCTGCCGTATATATGTATATGTATATATATGTGTGTGTTTGTGTGTCTGTGCTTGTCCCCCTAGCATTGCTTGACAACCAATGCTGGTGTGTTTATGTCCCCGTCACTTAGCGGTTCGGCAAAAGAGACCGATAAAATAAGTACTAGGCTTACAAATAATAAGTCCCGGGGTCGATTTGCTCGACTAAAGGCGGTGCTCCAGCATGGCTGCAGTCAAATGACTGAAACAAGTAAAAGAGAGTATAGTATACTCTGAATCACAATATTCCATGTGTTATTGGTTTTATTTGTTGTATCTATTTTATTATTTTTTTAAAGATAGTAGGATGGGATCAGAGGGAGATATGGTTGCTGCTTCTAAAAGGTTCAGTGATTGTAAAGAAGCTCCTTTGTAAGCTGGTATTTGTATAAGTTGCTGAAGCAAGGTATGATATTTATAACACTGTAGACTGAGATGCAATACTTTGTCAGCAAACTTGTGCCATATTTAAACCTAACCCATTAGCATTCAGATTATTCTGTGAAATGTAATGCTTATTCACATTGCCTTGAATTAATTATGCAGTATCTCATAACAGTGGAGGCGCAATGGCCCAGTGGTTAGGGCAGTGGACCCGCAGTCATAGGATCGTGGTTTCAATTCCCAGACCGGGCGTTGTGAGTGTTTTTATTGAGCGAAAACACCTAGAGCTCCACGAGGCTCCGGCAGGGGATGGTGGCGAACCCTGCTGTACTCTTTCACCACAACTTTCTCTCACTCTTACTTCCTGTTTCTGTTGTGCCTGTAATTCAAAGGGTCAGCCTTGTCACACTGTGTCACGCTGAATATCCACGTGTCTGTGGAATGCTCAGCCACTTGCCCATTAATTTCACGAGCAGGCTGTTCCGTTGATCGGATCAACTGGAACTCTAGATGTCGTAAACGACGAAGTGCCAACAACAAATCCCATAACTTTGAGATTTCAATGATGTGATGTTTAGTTTTTAGAATGACATTGTAGGGTAGATGTAAGAGGTCTAATCGAGTCAGATTGAACACAAAACAGGTAGAATATTTAGGCTGGATAAGGCCAGTTTGAATGCTAAGGCATAAAACCCATAAAGACCAACTTAGTAGCCACTTATTGATAAATACATAACTTTTCGGCTCATGTTCTTTCCTACTATGGCTTGAAGTTTAAGAAAAGCCAATTCTTCCTTTTTACAAAAATGCTGATTTGGGAGAGATAAAAGAATAAAAATAAAAAATAAAACATGAAATAAAGTAGTTTGGTAAGAAATTTAATTTCCTTGAAAACATAGCAGGTATGGTAGTAGCGTTTAGTAGAGGTGTAAAAGCAAAACAAAAAGAATCTTCAGAAAGTTTGCTTTCATACAGATATGATCAAAATGAAGGTTGATACTTGAATATGGTGAGGGGTTAGATTGTCGAGAGGCTGACATGTTTATAGGTAGTTAGTTGGCCTCCAGCCAGTGCTACTTGTAGTTATCTGGAGGAAGAGTAGTTATAAATAAATAAATAAATAAATAAAACAAAGCTATTAATTCTGTGTCTGCGAGAAGACAACAAATTAGGAAGATTTCCCTGCTGTGTTTGTTCCGAGCAGAAATCTATTTCAGTTGGTATCAGACAGGTCTCAATGTCAAATATTAATTGAGGAAATCATGACTTCTTGAGTTTTTAGGCTGAAAGAGAT
>NC_068994.1:18356209-18357114 GCF_001194135.2 Octopus bimaculoides
AAGAAAAAGATTAAAAAACAAACAAACAAAACATCATGCATCTAAGTGGGTTTTACGAGGAATATAAGAAAGCCTGAATGAAGATTATTTTGTTTGTTAGTTGATATTGTTGTTTCAAAGGCAGTGAGCTGGCAGAATCATTAGCATGCCAGGCAAAATGCTTAGCAGCATTTTGTCTGCCCTTACATTCTGAGTTCAAATTCCACTGGGGTTGACTTTGCCTTTCATTCTTTCAGGGTCAATAAAATAAGTACTAGTTGTGCACTCAGATTGATATAATTGACTTGGCCCTGCTCCCGAAATTGCTGGCCTTGTGCTAAAATTTGAAACCAATATTGTTGTTTTGTGACATTGGCCAACTTCCTTCAATATCTGTGACACCAAGCTGAGTAACGAAGGAAAGCATTAATTCATGTTGTTTAGTTTTGATCAAGTAGATTCATGATCAAAGGCTTTGCAACCATGACTTCCCTGCTAATAATATTCTCACATAGTAAAATCTATATTTAGCATTATAAAAAAGACAGTATTTGCTGTCAGGAGTTGCTTAGGTTAATGGTACAGAACTCTAAGCCAGAACTTGAGAGGGTTTGATTCTCTGTAGTGACTTGCTGGACACTTTATTTACATTTACCCAATCTTCTAAGCTATTTTCACAGATATTGTTTGAGATCTCCTTTATTTTCTCTCTCTCTATATATATGTATAGACACAGGTGTGGTTGTGTGGTAAGAAGTTTGCTTCCCAACCACATGGTTCCAGGTTCAGCCCCACTACGTGACACTTTCGGCAAGTATCTACTATAGCCTCGGGCCAGTCAAAGGTTTGTGAGTGGATTTGGTAGACAGAAATTGAAAGAAGCCTGTCATACATACATATATATATATATATATATATATATATAT
>NC_068994.1:18357124-18359786 GCF_001194135.2 Octopus bimaculoides
TATATATATATATATATATATATATAGGTGCAAGAAGCTTGCTAACCACATGGTTCCAGGTTCTATCCCACTGTGTGGCACCTTGGACAAGTGTCTTCTACTATAGACTCAGGCTGACTAAAACCTTGTGAGTGGATTTGGTAGATGGAAACTGAAAGAAGCCTGTCATATATATATATATGTATATATTTGTGTGTGTGTGTGTGTCTATGTTTGTCCCCTGCTATCACTTGACAACTGATGCTGGTGTATTTATGTCCCTGTAACCTAGTGGTTTAGCAAAGGAGACTGATAGAATAAGTACTAGACTTAAAAAATTTGTCCTGGGGTTGATTTGTTGATTAAAACCCTTCAAGGCAGTGCTCCAGCATGGCCGCAGTCAAATGACCGAAACAAGAATAAAAGAATACACACACACAGATACAGAACACTTAAATTAAGGACTCTGAGTTTCTGAGCAGTGATTCAACACTTGCTGTGCTTCGTCAGCTTTTGTATGCTTAATGCATGTTTAATATAAGAGCAGAGCATGTCCTAACATGCATTAAACTTGCAAAATACTGTTGAGGTGCAGTGAATATTGAATCACTGCTCAGAAACTCAGGGTCCTGTATGTAAGTGTTTCATACATATGTCATTTCATAAATTTAGTCCTCTCTTTTCAACAATATTGAGGTCTACTTCTTTTGTTGTGATGTTGTTACACATGTGGCTTGATAATACACACACACACACACATATGTATATATGGGTAAACAGACCTATCTGTTCTGTTTTCAAGATGGCAGGGGTGATGTGCTGAAGATTTGGCTACCATTTCTAGCATATCAACCACATAGAGGTTTGTTTGTTCTGTCATTGACTCAAGTTGATCCATGTTTACAGAGCTATGGTTATTCCTTATTTTTACTATTTACCTGTTATACTAAGAGTGAGATTCCTTGGTTCTGAAGATGTCTCAACAGAATCTGTAGAAGGCTGGCTGTTATTACAGATTAATTTTATGTAAGTTACTAAATACCTTGTATTAGTTTATATTCCAGTAGAGCATTCCCATATGTTTGGCCTCTACAGAAGGTATTTTCTGTTAACAATGCTAGACACTTCAAAGGGAAAACTATTTCAAACAGCTAGTTCTAAACAGTTCTCTTTTGCTGCATAATAAGGTTACACTATTTAACTCAACACAGATTTTATCATGGAAAGAAAATATAATTGAATTAGATGTGTAACATTTGAATAAATTGGATGTTTTCTTTACAGTATAGTTTAAGTAGAATTTATATAAGCAAGAAATAGTTATTTCTACATTGTTTGATAATTGGTTAGTGTGTTTCACCTGAATTTAATTGTTAACAGAAATACTTCTATAAATATTTCTCCTAGTTAGATATTAAATCATCAGACTCACTCCTCCACTACATTCTATGTTTAATTAATTTGAAGCAATTTAAATTCCAGAGTTGTCTCCCTTGAATGTCTTGAAAAGAATTATTGAAGGTCATAATTTTTTTCTCAGCAGTAAGGGTGTTATTAATTAAAATTTCTTGTCTCATTAAAAGAATAAAGATCCTTCTTGAGTTATAATAGACTCATAAGGCAATTTTCCTGGTTTCTGTGATGCATATATTCCCCGCTGGATGGGACACCAGTCTGATGTATGATTACGCATTTTTGGCAGCTGAGTGGACTAGAACAACATGAAATGAAGTGTTTTGCTCAAGAACACAACATGTTGCTGAGTTGTGGAATTGAAACCACAATCTTATGATCATGAGTTCAACACCTTAACCAATAAGGCATACACCTCTACCTTGTCTCATTGATTTAACTGTATTAGTGTCCCATTATCCTATCAATGTTTCATGCAGTAGGCATCCCTGAGTATCTCTCTGTCCAAGTGTCTGAAAAATATCTCCTGTTTACAAGAAGCAAGTTACTGGGATTGAATAAACATTTTCTTCAATGAGTTCATGGCAGACATATTTGGTGTGTTTTTGTTAATGTTTTCTAAAACAGGCAACCAATTGGCAATGTTCATTTGCAGTGGTGTATGAGCAAATGGAAGGGAAGGAGAATAATAAACATTGGCGGTTTGCCTCACTGAGGTGTCAGGTGAAGCCCATGAGGGTGTTTGGCTGCTCCAATGCCTTCGCCTTGCAATCGTCTGCAGTAATGTCATGAGTGTGTTGGCTTGCTCCAGAAGGCTCTGTTGAACCTTGTGGTGTGTAACCAATTGAAGCATTTTGTGTTAAATTGATGTTTTCTTTTTTTCCTTCTTTCTTCTTCTTCTTTATCTTTCTTTCTTTCTTCTCTCATGTTTGTGTTTTGTTTGTTTTTGGATTTGTATTTTAGTGTGGTTTTTAGTTATATATACATACATATAAGGCTTGGCTACTCTGCATTGACAAGGGGCAACACCCTGAAACTAGTCTAGTCTGCAGATGCCAAACCAGCAGGGGGACACTGCTGACCTCCCCTGTTCGAAGGTTATAAAGGACACAGGTTTCGTGTGTCACATAGCTAGCTAGAGGCGATGGCTTCTTGGAGCTAATTCACGGCAGCTTTCGTCCTAATTTTGGGACTGCCATGTTGGCTTGGCGATAACTATTAATTTCCAGTACCGCTGCCGTAGTCTCCTTTAGAGAGACTTAGAAATATT
>NC_068994.1:18360000-18373453 GCF_001194135.2 Octopus bimaculoides
TGTGTGTGTGTGTGTGTGTGTGTGTGTGTGTGTGTGTGTGTGTGTGTGTGTGTCTGTGTGTTTGACCACCACTACCAGCACCACTGCCACCGCTACTTGACAACTAGTGTTGGTGTGTTTACATCCTTGTAACTTAGCAGTCCTGGGGTCAATTTGTTCAACTAAAACCCTTCAAGGCAATGTTCCAGAAAGGCTGCAGTCAAATGATTGAAACAAGTAAAAAATAAAAGATAGAGAAAAGATATAAGCAAAGGAAATTTGAGGAAAAGAAGCCTTGGGTTTATCATTCTGATAACAATTTCAGCAAAAAGTTGGTTGTCTAAAGGAATGCCATTTGTCCTGGATTCTTACAAGGTCTGCTAAAAAGTTGTGTAGTTCCGAGACAAATGCTACATAAATCAAAACACTAAAGAATAGAAGGTGTCCAGGTATTGCATTGGTAGGAGTTTGGACTATTTTATAGCAGGTGTAATGCACTAAAAATGTAATGTGCAGCATGATGTCAGCCTAGACTGGAGCATAATGTCTGACCAGTGGGTTGCTTCAATGCATCTGATTGGTCACTTGCATGCTATATAGGCCTGTTGAAACAGGTCTGATTAAAATGACTCAACATAATATTAATAAGGAAAAGAGAAGAGTTGCAGAATCTCTCAGGACAGCCAATGAAAGAGAGAGCATGGAAGGAAGGTAGATGGTATAGTGATGATAAGAAATAAGGATAAATGAAAGAAACAGGGACAGATGATATGAAGTTAATGGAAGAATATTATGTATTAGTGTGAAATAACAATGTGCCAATAACACAGTAGGCAGCCAGTGTTTTAGATAAAGGAGAACAAAAGTTTGAAGTCGTTAAATGCTTAAGGATTAAAAAAAAAAAAATGAACAAACTCAAAAAACAAACAGAAATTGAAAAGAAAACTAATGTTGGAAACAAGAATTTAGCAGTAAAATATTCAGAATCTGCTATTAAATATTGTTAGAGAGAGGTTAGTCAGAACATAGCTAAGCTTGCAAAGTCTGTCATTCTTAAATCTAGACATTGAGGGTGCCAGAAACTTACCAGAGACTCTTCTTAGTCTCGTGGGTGAAGAAGAGTAGTGAAGAGCTTGGTTTGTTTGGCAAACAGATCGGCGCTGTGTCACTGCTCTATTATGGTAGTCACCTTTATGTAGAAAAGTGAAAGTGGTTAGTTAAGTTCTAAGAAGACGACAAGAGAGAAATAGAACACAGGTGGTGATGATCATGATGATGGTAATGATGATGATATACTGTTGTTGTTTGATATATATAACATTTAGTTCACAACACAAGAAGAGACAAAATACATCCAATACAAAGCAGAGGTTTGGATATAAATATAGCCTCAAGTCGAAGAAAAGTTACTGATGGCTGAATTTAAATGGATGCTGGTCAAGTGGTCAACTCATCACATCCAACCACCAGCACATCGAAATGTGTTCATGACACAGAACTTCAATTTGCAACATCTATCTCTCTCCATTTTAACTGTAGATAAAATATTTGATTTGGAGGAGACACAGTTTATAACATTATTATTATTATTGGCACTCCGTCATTTACGACGTCGAGGGTTCCAGTTGATCCGATCAACAGAACAGCCTGCTCGTGAAATTAATGTGCAAGTGGCTGAGCACTCCACAGACACGTGTACCCTTAATGTAGTTCTCAGGAATATTCAGCGTGACACAGAGTGTAACAAGGCTGACCCTTTGAATTACAGGCATAACAGAAACAGGAAGTAAGAGTGAGAGAAAGTTGTGGTGAAAGAGTACAGCAGGGTTCGCCACCATCCCCTGCCGGAGCCTCGTGGAGCTTTAGGTGCTTTCGCTCAATAAACACTCACAACGCCCGGTCTGGGAATTGAAACCGCAATCCTATAACCGTGAGTCAGCTGCCCTAACCACTGGGCCATTGCGCCTCCATGTTTATAACATTAAGCAGTGATGAAAGTCAGTGTAGCGGTGTTCAGTTCAAATCCTTCTACAGTTTGGAGAAAGCTGGATTTCACCAATGTACCAGACTGACTTGCTCTGAAAAGCCAAGGAGAGAGCTTTTACGCTATCACTTGCCTACTTAAACCAACTCTTAAATCTCTCTAAAATTACACCCTACCACCCTAAAATATAGGGTTACGCTGACAAAATAGTCCCAAATATACAAAAAGATGGTGACTACTTGATCAATATTATTCTGGGACTAAACTACAACAACCTACTCTAGTTACATGATACAAAGATAAACTCTTCAGTGACATTCAAAGACCTGATAGATTTACAGGCTGCATTAAAAAATAGTGAAAATGAGACAGTGATAACCCTAGTTGAATATTTTCAAGAGACAATTTTTTGTACCTCATATAACTGGAGCTGCTAATAATTACGATTATATTTGCTTTCTATTACAACCCAACATGTTTCCTTGATAATAATATTATGATAGAAGGCTGGGAAAAATGCTTAGTGGTGTTTCATCCATCTTTTCGTTCTGAGTTTAAATTCTGCTGAGGTCAACTTATCCTCTCAGGATCAATAAAATAAGTATCAGTTGAGTAATGGAGTTGATTTAATTGACTTGACTCCTCCCCCAAACTGCTGGCCTTGTGCCAAAATTTGAAGCCAATATTATGATAAACAATGCAAAATTTGAAACCTTCCTTATCTTCATCAAAACTGGTCTATCAAAGAACACAGCTAATATGAAAGTTCAGTTGGCAATTGAGATATGTTTATCAATTGCTTTTGAGAAGTAATGTAGCCAGCATTCACACTTGCTGAAACTTTATGTGAACTAAAACAAATGTAATGTTTATTCATTATTTTTGAGAAGAATGGTGGGTACATTCACTCTCACTGAACTTCATGTGAGCTGAGAGAAGTGTAAAATACTTTATCATGATTTGTTGGGTACCACTACGAAAAAATGGTTGCTAGCATACCAACCATCACCACTCACGAGTTAGCAAACTGAAACAAAGAAAGGTAACTCTTTTCTTAGCATATTTCTGTTGAAATACATTGTCTTTGTTCAAATTAATCTTGAAAAGAATGAAGTTTAACCCTTAAGCATTCAGATTACTGTCAAATGTATTGCTTATTTATTCACATTGTTTTCAATTAATCATGTATTATCTTGTAACTTCAAGATTTCGATCATGTGATTGTGTTTACAATTACATTGTAAGGTAGGTGAGAGAGTCTCGATCTGGCCAGTTTGAAAATAAAACAGGTAAAATATTTTGGCTGGATATGGCTGCATTAAATGCTAAAGGGTTAATAAAATAACTCTGTCATTATTAAGCTATTGTAAGTGGTCTCTGATGGGTTGATATCAAAAGGGTTGGTAATTTTATTAAAGTTTCCATATTGGGTCAAATTACTCAAATTGGAACTGATTAAAAATTTAATAACGATCAAAGTTGGAGTAGTTACAGTGCCCTCATTCTACTTCATGAAGAAAAAAAAAATTAGGAACAAATTTTCTATTGAACTCTTTAAATATTTGTAATAGTGTAAGCTTGGAAGTGTTCATATAAAAAATAAAAACTGTTAATTGATGTATTTAATAACATTTTCCAGAATCATTTGACTGGTGTTGCTAAAAATAATGACAGAAACACTATTTATGGGTGGTTTGAATGAGCAAAAGGCATTAGAAATTTGACTATCTTACTAAAGAGTATAAAAAGGACTCCAATATAGGATATAAGCATTGGATTAAAATGATAAATTATTTAGAAATTGAAACCAGCAAAAGTTTGAAAGAAAAAAAACAAAACAAAGATATTTCTTTACAAAAATCTGCTAGCCTTTCAAATTTCAAGTATTATAGCAAATTCTTGAGCTTTCATTAATGAGAGAGCTTCCATGTAATTTATTGACCTACTAGAAATAGCAACCAAATTTCTCTCAAGTCACATCTCAAAAAGGGAAGGAGACATTAAATAATGCAGTCCCAGGTGTACTATGTATGTAAGTTCAAAAATATGGGAATGGTCATGGCTGGAATACTTTTAATCAAAGTTGACCTGGAGCTAAACATCATCATCTGATGACCTTCTTGCACTCAATATTTACTTTGTCAAAAAGATGTTCCAGCTGACTAACCACATATTTTCCCCTTTGTTTACGTATTTTATCATGCAAACTCATCCTAAGCATATCCATATAGACAAATAAATGTAAATACAACGACGGTGGTATCTCTCAACATATACATACATATATACATACATTATATAGGCATGGCTGTATGGTAAGAACCTTGCTTTCCAATCAAATGATTCAGTGTTCAGTCCCATTGCATGGCACATTGGGCACATGTCTTTGATAGGCGGAAACTGAAATAAGACCACTGTATGTGTGTGTGTGTCTGTCTGTCTTTGTGCCTGTGTTTGTCCCTCACCATTGCTTGACAACCGGTGTAGGTGTGTTTATATCCTCAATTCAACCAGTCTTAAAAAATAAAAATAAAATTCTAGGATCGATTCATTTGACTAAAAATTCTTCAAGGTGGTGCCTCAGCATGGGTGCAGTCTAATGACTGAAACCAATAAAAGATATATATATGTGTGTGTATACATGTATTTGACAATGTTCATCGTTATCGATGATGATCAGGACATCGCAAGGTAAGAAATTGGCTTTGGACTGGCACAGCTCATATTTTCTTTGTGCTCCTCTGATCCTATTCTGTTCATAGGAAATGGAACCTCTGTTAGTGCAGCTATGCCAAGCAGAGCAGCCCTGTGCTTGCATTTCCCAGGTGTCAGGATTGATCAGAAAGCATTCCAATGAGGCTTTAAGTGTATTGTTGAAGTCCTTTTTCTGCCCACTCTGTGTACATTTGCTTTCTGCCAATTCACTGTAAAACAGTCTTTTGGGTAATTGTGTGTCAGGCATTAGAACAAGGTGGCCACCCACATGACTTGCACTCTCTCTCTCTCTCTCTCACACACACATATATATAAGGCTGCTGCTTGTGCTGCTTCCACTACTACAACCAATTAACTACTGCTACTGACACGGACAGAGGTCACTGCCATTTACCATTACCAACACAGTCACTACTACTACTACAACCAACGATTCAAGCCAACGCACTAGACAACAATTATGCACCCATGCAAAAAACGCTCCCACGTGGACTATGTTGACACCAGTAAGGAACAGTTATGAACTTTTCATTTAATTACATTTTTTAAAATATGTATTTTTGATAAGGTTCGTTTTTTCAAGAACCGAAACATGTTAAATATCTCTGACAAAATTATAAATTAAAATTCATTTTTTAAATATTGGCGTTTTCAAACTTCTTTTTTATAAATATATATATATTTTTATATATATATATATATACTTCTGCACACACACACACACACACACACACACACACACACACACACACACACACACACAGAGGCTTGTTCTTTTAGGTACTGGTGCCACTTAAAAAGCACCTATGCCAGTGCTGCATTAATGCACCCATGCCAGTGGCATGTATTAAGTACCCAGCACACTCTGTTAAGTGGTTGGCATTAGGAAGGGCACCCAGCCATAGAAACCATGTCACAACAGGCAATTGGAGTCTGGACAGCTTCATCTCAAATCGTCCAACTCATGCCAAGATAAAAAGTGGATGTTAAATGATGATATATACACACACACATGCGCACATGCACACAAATACACACACACACACATATATATATATATATATATACACATACATACAGGCACACAATATTGCTCAGAATTCACTTTGCTGTAGAGTGGAATATGAAAAGCATAAGTTCTGCTGGGCTATGTTACAATACACAAAAGGAGAGAAAAAACAGAAAATGAAAGCAAGGAGTGAGGGGAGGGACGGGAAGAGAGAGAAAGAGAGAGAGAGAGAGAGAGAGAGAGAGAGAGAGAGAGAGAGAGAGAGAGAGAGAGAGAGAGAGAGAGAGAGAGAGAAAGAAAGAAAGAAAGAGATCACAACAATATTCTAAACTTTTCTAATGTTCAGGCCATTGAGAAATACAGAATTTATAAAGTATTTTAACAGAGTCCAAAGTCATTTCTAAGAAATCTTCTCCTGTCACAAGGAATAACAGTCAAATATTGAAATAGCAGGCAAATAACCAAATTACTAATACTGTTTCCATCATGCCTGCAAAAAGCGATAGGAAACCTATTTCTATGAAATTCAGTATTTAATCCTGAGATTAAGAGCAATTGGCACTAATCCCTTAACCCTTTCATTACCATATTTCTGTTGAAACACATTGTCTTCATTTCAATTAATTTTGAAAATAATGAAGAATTTAGTAAAATAGCTTAGTCATTTTTAAACTGGTGTTTGAACAGAAATTAACATAAAATTTTGATGACGGATTTTAATTTAGATAATTTTAAAAAAGGGAATTTGTACCATAAAACCAGGAGCAGTCTTGAGTGGGTTAGTATCAAAAGGGTTAAAACTAGGGATTACTTCAACTATTATAGCTGCAAATAGGTCCTACAGAGGTGAACAATACTTGTAAAAAATCAACAATCTGGTATCTGTTCCTTAAATCCAGGTTGAATTAAGGCAATGTGGAATAAAATTTTTTGCCCCAAAACATAATCATAAATTAATAGCAGATTAGAAAATCGATACATAGGAGTGTAATGTAGAGTCATATGCAGTTGAAATAGAGGAAATCCAGTCAATGAAGATTATTTCATGAGGAGTATATAAAATACAAAGAAAGTCAGGAGGTACGAGATCTCTTTTACTTGTTTCAATCATTTTAACTGTGGCCATGCTGGAGCACTGCCTTTAGTCGAGCAAATCGACCTCAGGACTTATCCTTTGTAAGCCTAGTACTTATTCTATTGGTCTCTTTTCCCGAACTGCTAAGTTACGTGGACTTAAACACATCAGCATCGGTTGTCAAGCGAAGTTGGGGGGACAAACACAGACACACAAACATATACACACACATACATATATATATATATATACACATATATACAACGGGCTTCTTTCAGTTTCCGTTTACCAAATCCACTCACAAGGCTTTGGTCGACCTGAGGCTATAGTAGAAGACACTTGCCCAAGGTGCCACGCAGTGGGACTGAACCCAGAACCATGTGGTTGGTAAGCAAGCTACTTACCACACAGCCACAAGTTGATTCTACATGCAGATGCACACACACACACACACATACACATGATGGGTTTCCACACAAAATTCAATCATAAAGCATCCGTTGGCCCAAGGTGCCATGCAGTGGGACTGAACCCAGAACCCCATGGTTGCAAAGTGAGCTTCTTAACCACGCAGCCATGCTCGAGACATTTACTTTCTGAGGAAAACTTGAAATTGATACTTGGGCATAAAGTTATTTCATTGTCAAATGTTATTTTCCACAAACAGCTTCTATGAACAGCAAGAGAAAAGTGAAGTTGCTAAGTGTTTCAGTAGTTAAACTTCTCTCACAAACAGTTAAGGGGAAATGAAGAAAAAAACAAAAAACAAAAAACAACTAAAATAACTAGAAATGTCAAACATATAAGGTTACATTACTTTTTTTCTTTAAGAAACGGAACATTAAAATAAATAAATAGACACTTAGCCAAATATTTCTGAGAGTTCAAGAAACATGGTATCCCTCCTCTTGCCAGTATATTTTTAATAAATTCTAAATTCCATCACATAACAACAACACTAAAAAAACTATTTTATGCATCCCCTTCATCATGACTGAATAAAGATATATAAGAAAAAATTATTTAAAAAATTACTCTCATAGTTGCAGGTGTGGCTGTGTGGTAAGAAGCTTGCTTCCCAACCACATGGTTCCGAGTTCAGTCCCACTGTATGGCACCTTAGGCAAGTGTCTTCTACTATAGCCTTGGGCTGGCCAAAGTCTTGAGAGTGGATTTAGCAGATAGAAACTGAAAAAAGCCTATTGTGTGTGTGTATCTGTGTGAGTGTCTTTCTGTCTGTATCTGTCCTCCACTACCACTTGATATCCACTGTTGGTTTGTTTATGTTCCCATAACTTAACGCTTTAGCAAAAAGAGACTGATATAGTAATTAGTAAGTTGAAAAAAAATAAGTACTGAGGTTTATTCATTTAACTAAAAATTATTCAAGGTGGTGCCCCAGCATGGCCACAGTGACTGAAATAGATAAAAGATAGGTGGAGACATGGGTGTATTGTTGAGGAGCTTGCATCCCAACCATGTAGTGTTTGGTTCAGTTCTACTGTGTGGCACCTTGAGCAAGTGTCTTCTATTATAGCTCCAGGCCAACAAAAGTCTTGTGAACAGATTTGGTAGATGAAAACTGAAAGAAGCACATTGTGTGTATATGTGTGTGTCGTATATTCTTTTATTCTTTTACTTGTTTCAGTCATTTGACTGTGGCCATGCTGGAGCACCGCCTATTGGTCGAGCTAATCAACCCCAGGACTTATTCTTTGTAAGCCTAGTACTTATTCTATCGGTCTCTTTTGCCGAACTGCTAAGTTACGGGGACGTAAACACACCACCATCAGTTGTCAAGCGATGTTGGTGTGACAAACACAGGCACACAAACACACACATACACATATATATACATATATACGACAGGCTTCTTTCAGTTTCCGTCTACCAAATCCACTCACAAGGCTTTGGTCGGCCCGAGGCTATAGTAGAAGACACTTGCCCAAGATGCCACTCCTGCGCCTATATATATATAAGGGTAAAGACCCACTTCGGTCATGAATTACCATGGGACTACACCTAGAAAGTTACTCTCCAAGGCACAAGTTTGGGCAAGATTGTTTATGGAAGACCAGCAGTTGCCCATGCATACCAGCCTCCCCCTCCACACCACCAATGTTATCCAAGAGAAAGGCAAAGGCCAATACAGCTTGGCACCAGTGACATCACAACTCATTTCTACAGCTGTGGAAACTGGAGCGACATGAAATAAAGTGTCTTGCTCAAGAAAACAACATACATCCCGGTCCGATAATTGAACTTGTAACCTCATGGTTGTGAACCTGATGCTTTAACCACTGAGTCATATATTTATATACATATATATGTGTGTGTTTGTCCCCCCACCACTACTTGACAACTGGTGTTGGTTTGTTTATGTTCTGGTAGCTTGGCAAAAAAGGCTGATACAATAGGATTTACTCAATTCTGGGAAATGATAAAGAAATTTGGATTCAATGTTATTTGAATATAGGAAAGAAATATTATATCTGAGTAGATAACAAGAAAACAATGATGCTGGCTCTCTGTTTTCTGTATCATTGCCAGTAGCCACTAGCTTCCCATAATGAATAGCATTTCCAAAGAGGTTTCTCTCTCAAAAACACCTTCTCACACACACACATCTGCTCATTCCATTATTACAATCCAATATGTAGTATCAGATGCTGGTGTACGTTAGTTAAAATACATATTAAAATTGAGAATTATGGAAATATTATTTGCTGAGTTATTGTATAACAAAACAGGAAATTTGAAAATTTTTGGTGTTATTTATTCACCATTACACCTGTTTCATTTGTTAATAGTAATTTTAAAATTTTATATGCTAGATAGACATGTAAATAATTTCCTGTTAGAATTTCTTCACACAGAGAAATCAAATAATTAGATAATTTCTCTGTCTGAAGAATTTCCAATGGGAAATTCCTTACAGTAAATGAAATGCATGTAATGGTGAAGAAATAATACCAAAAAATCTTTAATTTCCTGGACCCCTCTGTCTAGCATTCGCCATGATAAATCGCTAGCCACTATCCCTTTTCCTATTTTCTCTCCGTTTATTTCTGTGTTCTTTTCTGTCAAAGAGCATAGGCTTGAAACATAAAAGACTTTCTCACTTCCCAAGTGTTAAACTAATATATCTGTTTGTTATTTATATACCCGTCTTCGTCTTTTGTTTTTTGTAAATTCTCATTTTATATATATATATATATATATATATATATATAAGGAACACATCTAGGCAATTAATACAAATTGAAAAGCTTAATTTAAAGCACATAACAAAATAAATATACATTTAAATTTATATAAATAAATGAATAAAATTACATGTAAAAGTTATATGTGAAAACTATGCATCATGTACATTGGGTTCACATACCAAATGGAGAAGGGAGAAATATAGAGATAAAAATCCAAGGTAAGGGTCTCCCAAAGGAAATGTTCCAATCGACTAAGAATTTGATGTTTATAAGAGTTATTGGATGAGAGTTCAAAATTTCAAAATTTAGAGGAATATAAATTTGGTAAAATATTATTACATAAGATAAATATACAAACTCAGAGTTAAAGGACGCCATCTATGGCAGTTTCATGGGTATGTTAAGTGTATAAATGGCGTTTTAAGTATTCCACATACAAAACTATAATGCTCCCCTTCATCAGAATGGTTTCCTTCATGATGAAATCCTACATGATAATAATTTGATAGATTAAAGAAGGAAGAGATCATTTTTTTATTTTTTTAATAAATTTTCAGAGCTCATATGCAAATGATAATATACTGGCTAGAATGGAAGAGTTCAAAGTTGAGATATTCAGATATTAATAAGATAAGTTTTAATAGGTTTAGTTACCAGATCTAATTCTATATGCCCTTAGAAATGTTGAATAGAACTTATGGGTATATTTTTTGTATTATTAGTAAGTTTACAGAGCTCATATTTAAGTGATAATATACTGGCTACAATGGAAGGGTCTAAGATTCACAGCAAAGGCATTCAAATATTAATACGCTGAGTTTTAATAGATTTAGTTAGAAGGTCTAATTCTATACAGCCTTAGAAATGTTGAATAGAACTTACAGGTACATGAAGGAATTGTATCTGAAAGTTTATTCAGCATATTAGCATTAAATAATTTTAGAATTAGATACGGTATGTGAACCCAATGTACATGATGCATAGTTTTCACATATAACTTGTACATGTAATTTTATTCATTTATTTATATAAATTTAAATGTATATTTATTTTGTTATGTGCTTTAAATTATGCTTTGCAATTTGTATTGATTGCCTAGATGTGTTCCTTCTATGATTTCTCTTGCAATGAGCACTTCTTTATACAGCCCATATATTGTGAAGTATACTTAAAAACATACTTTATAAGAAAATTTAATTTTATACACACACATAACAGCCACCCACACAGTTTTTGTCAACAAAATTCAATTGTAAGGTATTGGCCAGCTTGGGACTAGAGTGGAAGACATTTACTCAAGGTATTGTGCTGTGGGATCTCATGCATCCCAATGAAATATCTTCTATGCTGTAGTTGTCTGAGTTTTGTAGTGCCTGGGACTATAAAAGGAAATATGTAAAACCCTTAATAATAAAGTTAAAGCTTGAATATGTCTGTTATTTTTAATGTAACATGTTCAAACACACCGAGAAGATTTTATTACCAATATTTAACCTGGTTATTGTTACAATATACATTTATTATCCTTGACTAACTCTTCCTTTTTTTTCTTATTGAATGCACAGTTGCCAGCAACATCTCTATGTTAGATTTTCTGTATTGAGTACACATTTAATATCTTTAGAAAATGGAGTTTTTGTGAATTCATTCTGCCTTCAATGACCTTAAGACGGTGGCAGATCGTTTTAAAAGCAGTGTCATCGCCACTCTTTGAATGTTTGTGAAAAATTAAAAGCTATGTTGATATAGCTATAATGTAACATTCTCAAAATTCCTCTCTGATGATGGAGAGCACACTGCGTCCTGTGTACGGACCAACATGGAATGCTGGTATAGAAGAACGTGCTACTATCACAAAAATCGTTAACTACAATTACTGATGCCACAATTGTTATTGAACCGGAAATCTCTAATCCTCGCTGTTTGCTTGGCATTGCACTCGATGAAAATGCAATATCTCTACATTGCATATTGGTGTTAACAACAAACAAGATGAGGACAAATATCCGTCAAATATAAATAGTGTAAATAATGTACATAATTCCTCATCCCTTAAATATAGAACTGTTCATTCTTTACATGCAAAAATGTATGTGCGCTCATATGTGAGTGTGAGTATGTGCGTGAGTGTGGAATTGAATTGGTGGAGTTCTTAGAACGATGGATGATATGCCTTGCGATATTTGTGCCAGCTCTCTGGACTTTGAGTTCAAATTCTACCAGGGTCGGGTCAGTGTTGCTCTTTCACTCTTGCTGGAGTGATGAATTAAAACCCCAATCAAGTACTTGTGTGCAGACCATTCTTTCTGTCAGCAGTTATATTCTGGATGTTCTGCAAAGTCAATGGCAGTGGGGGCTGAGAAAGTGTCTGCACATTTGTCTGTATATGTGTGCATGTGTTTGTCTATATTCTTTTACTTGTTTCAGTCATCTGACTGTAGCCATGCTGGAGCATTGACTTAAAGGGATCTAGTCGAAAAATTGACCCCAGAACTTATTCTTTGTAAGCCTAATACTTATTTAATCCGTCACTTTTGAGACTAATACTTATGGGGACATAAACACACCAGCATCAGTTGTGTACACACACACACACACACATGATGGGCTTCTTTCAGTTTCCATCTACCAAATCCACTCACAAGGCTTTGGTCAGCCCCACAGATATAGTAGAAGACACTTGCCTAAGGTGCAACACAAAAAGACTGAACCCAAAACCATGTGGTTGGGAAGTAACCTTATTACCACAACCATGCCTCAATCTAATCATCATTTAATGTTCATGTTCTATGCTAGCACAGGTTGGATGGTTTGACAGGATCCAATGGGTCCTAGGACAGCATCAAAGTCTAATGCTTACCTTGGCATGGTTTCTACAACGAGATGCCTTTCCTAATGCCAACCACTTTACAATGTATAGTGGGTGTTTTTCTCATTCCACAAGACTATTGACATCTTTTATTTTTGTCTTGTTTCAGTTATTTAAATGTGGCCATGCTGGGGCACAAACTTGAAGGGTTTTTAGTTGAAAAAATTGACCCCAACACATAATTTTTTAAGCCAAGTATTAATTCTATCAGCCTTCTTTTGCCGAACCATTAAGTTACAGGAACATAAACACACTAACACTTGTTGTCAAGCGGTGGTGGGGGGACAAACACAGACACACAGACACACAGACACACACACATATATATATATATATAGATATATGTATATATATATATATATATATATATATATATATATACACAACAGGCTTCTTTCAGTTTCTGTCTTCCAAATCCGCTCACAAGGTTTTGGTCGGCCCTAGACTATAGTAGAAGCCACTCACCCAAGGTGTCATGCAGGGGGACTGAACCCAGAACTATGTGGTTGGGAAGCAAACTTCTTACCACACAGCTATGCAGCTCACAAGATTACAAAACTCTGAAGGAGTGGGGTGGGGCAGAGCAGGTCCTTGTTATTGTAGGAGCTACATG
>NC_068994.1:18373591-18375861 GCF_001194135.2 Octopus bimaculoides
ATATATATATATATATATATATATATATATATATATATATATATACACAACAGGCTTCTTTCAGTTTCTGTCTTCCAAATCCGCTCACAAGGTTTTGGTCGGCCCTAGACTATAGTAGAAGCCACTCACCCAAGGTGTCATGCAGGGGGACTGAACCCAGAACTATGTGGTTGGGAAGCAAACTTCTTACCACACAGCTATGCAGCTCACAAGATTACAAAACTCTGAAGGAGTGGGGTGGGGCAGAGCAGGTCCTTGTTATTGTAGGAGCTACATGACTACTTGTGTTTACAGACGAGTGAGATTGAATCAAGTTGTAGCTGTAAAAAAGATAAATTGTAGTGATAAGGTGCCCAGGTGGTACATCAAGACATGAGGTGAGCAGAAGTGAATGGGGACAGAGAAACCATTAGTGTGAATGGGTGGGTGGGGGGTTTGCAAGAGTGTATGGCTAGGGGTCGGGGTTAGTAAGGAGCAGAGAGTTAGGCAACATCTGCAAAGATTGGGGAAAGGGTGAAGGGTGAATGTAGGGAAAGGGTGATATGGGGAAGGTCAATGGTGCATGAGATGGGGAGATGAGAAGCAGATGAGGAGGAGGGGGAGAAGAAGAATTGGAATAATAGTAATAATCCTTTTTGCTGTAGACACAAGGCCTGATATTTTGGGGGAAGAGACTAGCCAATTACATCGACTTCAGTGTTTCACTGGTACTTAATTTATCGATCCCGAAAAGATAAAAGGCAAAGTTGGCCCCAGCAGAATTTGAACTCAGAATGTAAGGATGGACGAAATACTTCAAAGCATTTTGTCCAACATGCTAACGATTCTGCTAGCTTGCTGCCTTGAATAATAATAATAATAATAATAATAATAATAATAAGAGCATCACCATAAGAGCATCACAGCAAACCACAGTACATACCCAAGGCACACAGAGCTGCGCTCGGTAGTGAAGTGAAAGCACACTATAAAAATAAAACTACTGAATAATAAAAATAATGATAATAATTAGAAGAAGCAGAAGGGGAAGAAGAAGCAAAGGAGAAAGAAGAAAATTATAATCATTGCCATAAAACAGCTACAACCATATTTATCATCCACGTGTCATGGGGTAAGTGGAAACTACTGCTTGTAACATTCATTTACTAAACCTAATAATTCATCGAAGTTACCTCCCTTACATCGGAAATGCCAACTGAACGACAGCACGGGTTTGTATTAAGCATTGGCAAAATGACCCTCTCAAGATACAACAATAGGTGATTCAACACACTATTTCGTACCAAAACAAATACAAAAATATCTAACTGGCAAATTTATATCCAAATTTCAGAATGAACGTAACTAACTGTTGATATTTGGTGTGTGAATGTGTTTACATCATTGAAGACGGCAAGCTGGCTGAATCATAAAGTACCCTGGGCAAAATGCTTGTGTCATTTCGTCTGTCTTTACGTTCTGAGTTCAAATTCCGCCGAGGTCGTCGACTTTGTCTTTCATCCTTTTAGCGTCGATAAAATAAATGGCCTGGTACCAAAATTCGAAGCCAATATTTGGTGTGTGAGAAAATGTAGCAGGCTGGCAGAATCACTACTGCACTGAAAAAAATGCTCAGCAGCATTTTTTACGTTTTGAGTTCAAATCCTGCCGAGGATGACTTTGCTTTCATCCTTTTTGGAGTCAATAAAATAAGTACCAGTTAAACACTGGTGTCTATGTAACTGACTTATTCTCTCTCCTGAAATTACTGGCCTTGTGCCAAAATTTGATCCTGATATTTGGTGTGTGAGTGTAAAGGTTCAAAATGGCCAGGTAAATAGGATGCTGACCAACCAACAAATGTTATTACTGGCTCATATCAGGTACACATAGTATTCTATTTAATCTATGGTTAATATCTTTAATGAGCGTTTGCATTTAGACAGCCATGACATATGTTTTACTCCAGTGTTGTCAAATAGTGGCATATAATGGAAAGGAACTAATGGAATAGTTACTCTTAATATGTGTGTGAGTAAAAGGTGTATATGTGTGTGTGTGTGTGTGTGTGTATATATATATATATATATATATATATATATAGTAGTTGTATACTGCCAACTTAACGTGACAGTCCCAATAAGGGAATACACTACTGCTGTTTAGCCCTAGGAAGCCAGACCGCTTCCTATTAGGCCTTGACACACTTTCTGTGCCCTTATCCGTACAAAGGGGAGACAAACTCCTCCAACCAGCCCAGCCTGCATTCAGGGACATGTTTCTGAGTCTTT
>NC_068994.1:18377197-18380736 GCF_001194135.2 Octopus bimaculoides
ATGGTTCCAGGTTCAGTCCCACTGTGTGGCACCTTGGGCAAGTGTCTTCTACTATAGCCTCGGGCCGACCAAAGCCTTGAGAGTAGATTTGGTAGACGGAAGCTGAAAGAAGCCCGTCATATATATATGTATATATATGTGTATGTGTGTTTGTGTGTCTCTGTTTGTCCCCCCAACATCGCTTGACAACCGATGCTGGTGTGTTTATGTCCCCGTAACTTAGCGTTTCGGCAAAAGAGGCTGATAGAATAAGTACTAGGCTTACAAAGAATAAGTCCTGGGGTCGATTTGCTCGACTAAAGGCGGTGCTCCAGCATGGCCGCAGTCAAATGACTGAAACAATTAAAAGAGTAAAAGTGTATATATATATATATCACTAGACAGATCCATACACGAGATAGATAAATATCTCTTATTTGGGGCTAAGCAACAAGAATACTGATGATGCTTTTCCTTTCCATCTTAATCATAATTATTTTAAACTTAGGAACAAGGCTAATGATTTTGTGGGGGGAAACAGTTGGTTGAATAAATTGACAATAAAGACACAGGACTATACAATGTGTGGAAGGAGTAATTTGATTAACTCATTCACAATATAGTTGACCTATTGTTATTCTAATTATTGGTAGTTGATTAATAATAATAATAATGATGGTATCAAAATTTGGCACAAGGCCAGCAATAATGTAAGTCGATTACATTAGCTCCAGTACTCAACCCTTACTTATTTCATCGACCTTGAAAGGATGAAAGGCTAAGTTGACCCCGGTGGAATTTGGTCTCAGAACGTAGCGATGGGTGAAACACCACTAAGCATTTAGTCCAGTGCACTCATGATTCTGTCAACTCGCTGCCATCATAATAATAATAACAACAACAACAATGATGATGATAATAATGTATGCTTGATTAAACTGATACTTAATTTATCAAAACTAGAATCAGCAAAGGTAGTTTGGAACGATGAAATAATGGAAATATATATGAGATGTTACATGACGAAAAAAAAGATTGTTATCTGTTGCTGTAAAGGATCAAAAGATACTGTCTACTTCTAAATAAGGATTTATTAATAATAATAATAATGATGATGATGATGATGATGATGATGATGATGATGATGATGATGATGATGATGATGATGATGATGATGATGATGATGATGATGATGATGATAATAATAATAATAATAATAAAAGAGTCTCAGTTTTTGTAGGAAAGAAGTTGTTGTGATGCTTGTTGTTACCCCCTAACCATAAGTGATTTTGTTTGGCCAGAAATTAAAGATATGTTGGAGAATCTCAATTGCTGAAATTTAAGGCATTTACATTTCAAGGCAGATGTGACGATAATACGGTGCCTTACTCAGCTAACATAGAAATTATATTCAAGTTGTCCACTTTTATTCTGCTTACTAAAGCAGTTTTGGTTTATAGAATGTACATTTATAAAGGATTTGTAAGTACTATTAATGTTTGTATTATAACACAGACAGAAATACAGAACTAAACATAAGGATTTAAAAAAACAAAATGGGTACAAAAAATGTGATTATGGGAAAAATGCCTCTAAGCCCCTACTCTCAAAATATTTGTAGAAAGGGAAGATAGAAAAATATATAGTTACAAACGATTCTAACAGGGAATAAAACAGTTCACTTTCTGAAATCAATCAAGGGGAAACTACTTGTACAATAAATTAAAAGCTAAGTTAGAAGCTGAAAGGTTAGCCACAGAACCACAATTAGTGAATGGAAAGGTACAGGGATGGCAAACTCAGTTGCATTATATCATTTGTGATGCTGGGATTTCTAGTTCATATCACCTGTTCTCTGTAACAAGGTTACACCGTAATACCCTTTCTCAGAGTAACTCATTAACTGTAAAGCAGCAGTTGTGTCTCTTTATATGCATTAAGTACAAGGAAGTAATGTATCTGGTTTAAAAGTACAACACAGCAGCTGTAGTTGAATTAATATGTTATATTGGTTTCAAATTTTGACACAAGGCCAGCAATTTGGGGGAAAGGGGTAAATCGATTACACTGATCCCAGTTCTTGGCTAGTACTTATTCTATCGACCCTGAAAGGATGAAAGGTAAAGTTGGCCTCAGTAGAATTTGAACTCAGAACGTAAAGACAAACTAAATGCTACTAAGAAATTTGCCTAGCCTGCTAACAATTCCGCCAGATTGTCACCTTAAATTAATGTTATATTATTTGGTCAATTATGTAATGTTTATAATTCATAACCTATTGTTATTTCAACCCCTTGATCTTCTTAAAGGTACTGGACACACAGTGGAAGATGCCATTTAGCAATGAAAAATTGTACTTCAAGGGGGCGATAGAAATTCCATGCAAGAGCTGGTAAAGGTTATGTATGTATGTAACAGGTGAGCATTTCATTACTTTGCAATACTGAGGGAGTTCAAGTTCTCACAAAGGCTTTACAAGATTAGAAAAACAAAAATCACATCAAAAAGTCATGGGCTGTGTGGTAAAAATTTTGCTTCCCAACCATGATTCCCAGTTTAGTTCCATTGCATGGCATCTTGGGCAAGTTTTTCTACTATAACCTTGGGCTGACCAAAGCCTTGTGAGTTGAAAGAAGTCTGTTGTGTGTGTGTGTGTGTGTGTGTGTGTATGTATGTTTCTACATGTGTATGTCTCTGTCTGTGATTGTCTCCAACCACTGCTTGACAACTGGTGTTGGTGTGTATATGTCCCTATAACTTAGCAGTTCAGCAAAAGAGACTGACAGATTAAGTACCAGAGTTAAGAAAAAAATAAGTAATGGGGTCAATTCATTCAACTGAAAAATTCTTGAAGGCAGTGCCCCAGCATCACCACAGTCTAACGACTGAAACAAATAAAAATTAAGACATTTTCTACTCAGACAGGACAATGCTCCATAATGTCTTATTTTTTTCTTAATGTTGCAAAATTAGTGGTAAGCACACAACTATGAAACATTTACTATAAAGGATGTCGATCAGAGATAATTAATCCATTTGATAGCATATAAGATGCACATTTAAAAAAAAACAAATTTCCTGTTCTATATGCAAAGTTGGGTCTTCCATAAAATTTAACCCTTTAGCATTCAAACCAGCCATATCCAGTCAAATTATTCTACCTGTTCTATGCTCAAACTCATCAGATCTGGTCTCTCACACCAAACCAACAATGTCATTCTAAAAATTAACAGTTACCTCATATATACTCTCAATGTTACAAAATAATGCAGGATTAATTCAAAACAAGGCAAATAGATAAGCAATATATCTATTACTCTTTTACTTGTTTCAGTCATTTGACTGCGGCCATGCTGGAGCACTGCCTTTAGTCGAGCAAATCAGCCTCAGGACTTATTCTTCGTAAGCCTAGTACTTATTCTATCGTTTTTTTGTTCTTTTGCCGAACTGCTAAGTTATGAGGACGTAAACACACTAGCATCAGTTGTCAAGCAAAGTTGAGGGGACAAACACAGACACACAAACATATATATATATATATATATATATATATATATATA
>NC_068994.1:18381001-18419440 GCF_001194135.2 Octopus bimaculoides
ACATACTCTGGACAAACAGACACAAAGACACACAGATATATATATATATTTGAAAAGTCTGAAACCTAGGTATTGCATTATCCTTAATCTGGGTTGTTCATTTTCGGATGTTCTTCCTAAGGTAAGACAAGTTTTTCATGTTTTGTTGCACACACGCATTTTTGCCAGTATATACGCAGTGAAGCTATACAATAGCGTCGTTTTTATATCGATTGCTATTCTCCAGCAAATATCGGTACCTTGTTGTACCATTCTTATGAATTTATATATATATATATATATATATATACACACACACACACACACACATACACAACAGGCTTCTTTCAGTTTGTAGAAATCTTAGAATATTTTTCAGAGGAAGGTTTTATTGGAGAATAAAAATATTTTTTTCTACTCTAGTCACAAGGCCCGAAATTGACCCCGAAAGGATAGTAGGCAAAGTCGACCTTAGCGCAATTTGTGTAGTGCAGTGGGTCTCAACCATTTTTTGCCTATCTTTTATCTTTCACCTTTTACTTGCTTCAGTCATTTGACTGCAGCCATGCTGGGGCACTGCATTGGAGGATATTCTAGTCTGATAAATTGACCCCAGGACTTATTTTTTTAAGCCTAGCACTTATTCTATCAGTCTCTTTTGCCAAACTGCTATACCACCACCGCCACTGCCACCACCACCATCATCATCATTTTGTTTAACATTCATTTTAACATTACATTCTCTGTAAACAATGTCTTGCATCTGTATGCTTTTGAATGCCAGTAGAATAAAATTATATTGCCTACTTTGAAAACCGGTAGCAATTAGGAAAAGGAATGGCATCTGGTCATAAAACTACTGCCTCAAACAAGTCTCGGTCCAACTTATGCTAACATGGTAAAATGGATGTAAAACAAATGAATAAACTAAGCAATATCTCACAGTTCCTAGTTTAAAATGTTATCAGGATCAATTTTGCTTTTCATCCCACTGGAGTTGATAAAATGTTTTGGAATGTATGTGGGAGACTATACAAAAATCTACATAGTACCTAAACAAACAATCTACAAGACTTCTGTAAGATGGGATGGTCTTGGTTAGAATGTCTTTAATCTCAGGACTGCTTGATCAAAGCTGAACTGAGACTAAACAACAATCCCTTTATTATAGAAATAGATTAAACTCTTTAACGTTCAGATTTATTTATCAAATACAATGCTTATTTATCCACATTTTTTTAAAGTTAACCATGTAATGGTTTGATGATGTAATTGTTTATTTTTAGAATAACATTATAGAGTAGGTGTGAGAAGCTGAATCTGGCCAGTTTCAACATAAAACAGGTAGAATATTTGGGCTGGATATGGCCAATTTAAATGCTAAAGGGTTAAAGATAGTTTTGCTTAATTGTAAGTGGATATTAATGTTCCTCTTGTGCCTGTAATTCAAAGGGTCAGCCTTGTCACACTGTGTCACGCTGAATATCCCCGAGAACTATGTTAAGGGTACACGTGTCTGTGGAGTGCTCAGCTACTTGCACGTTAATTTCACGAGCAGGCTGTTCCGTTGATCGGATCAACTGGAACCCTTGACGTCGTAAGCGACGGAGTGCCAACAACAACAATTAGTGTTCCTCTAAATAAGGTCTCTAATGAGATTGGCAGGTAATATACAAAAGTTCTTGATTAAATCAGGTCTCATCGATAGTACACTCCCTACTCTCTGTTCAGACCAAAAACCAAGACAAAAACGACCCATGAAGGTCTTAAGAATTTCCCTAAACTTGTCAATTATTAAACAGTAAAATCCAAAGAAAGCTGTGGTGGTCTACATTGGCAAGTGAATGAATGAATGAGAGAGAAATTGCATAATAGAGGACTTCTTTACCTAATAAATAATGTAGATACAATTTATTCTTGAATCATCTTCATCATTTAACCCTTTCATTACTGTATTTATTTCAAGATACTCTGTGTTTCTTTCAATTAATTTTAAATATAAGAAAGAATTTAGTAAAATAACTTAGTCATCATTAAGCTAGGTTTGGTGGAAGATTTTAATTCAAAACTTATGAAAACAAGACATTTGTACTACAGAGCCAGAGTTGGTTTCAGCTGGGTTCGTAACAAAAGGGTTAATGTCCATTTTCCATGCTGGCATGGGCTGGATGGTTTGACAGCATTTGGTGAGCCACATGGTTGCATCATGCACCACATTAACTTCGGCATGGTTTCTATGGCTGGAGGCCCTTCCTAATACCAATTTTTCTACAGTGAGTACTGTACTGGGTGCATAGATAATTTGCAAGACAGGAAAGAACAAGTAGAGAAAAAAACTCTTTCTGACTTGAATAAAAAGTATTATTTCAAAAAGTGATTTTACAAAGAGAAAGGGGAAAAACAGGTAAGAAGAAGGGTGTCTTATAGTTAAATCCTTACAAAATTGTTAATTTTAAAATTGTTTTCATTAGTAATATGTGATCTGTCTTATATTTGGAAGGATGTTAGTTTCCAGCATATGTACTATACACATCATGGATATCATAACATTTGACCTCAGTCAGTTACTCTTTAGAGAGAAGTTGCTTGCATAGTGGCTTGTGAAGTCCACATCCCATTGATAACAAAACAATGACAATTCCAATAATGATCCTTATAAAGACAATGATGTTCATTCCAAATTTTGGCACAAGGCCAGTGATTCTAAGGACGAGGGTTAATCGATTACATCGACTCCAGTAATCAACTGGTACTTATTTTATTGACCCCGAAAGGATGACAGGCAAAGTTGACTTTGGTGGCATTTGAACTCAGAATGTAAAGATGGACAAAATGCTACTAACCATTGTGCCTGGCGTGTTAATGATTCTGTCAGCTTGCCATCAATTGATATTGATGAGTATTGTGACAATTATGTGAAATGGTGTTATAACAACATTTACTAGTCATGTGCCTGAGTTAATTTTATTCTGAACTTGTGGATAATAAGTATATTGAAGCTGTTGCAATAAATCTTTGAAAGTCCAAGTCTGACTACACATACACACAAATTAATGCTTATATACATGCACATATCAAATTGCAAATACATGAAATATTTGTACTTGTGAGAGGAGTTATTTCTATATTGATATGCGTTGATAAGACTTTTAATCATATCTGAATTTTTACACCAGTGAATTCTTTCCTAGCTGATGTATACATGTGCACATGTATATTGTGCGTGTGTGCATGCATGCATGCATTCATTCATTCATTCATACATACATACATACATGTTGTTGGCACTCCGTCGCTTATGACGTCGTGGGTTCCAGTTGATCCGATCAACGGAACAGCCTGCTCGTGAAATTAATGTGCAAGTGGCTGAGCACTCCACAGACACGTGTACCCTTAACATAGTTCTCGGGGATATTCAGCGTGACAGTGTGACAAGGCTGGCCCTTTGAATTACAGGAAGAAAGAGTGAGAGAAAGTTGTGGTAAGAGAGTACAGCAGGGTTCGCCACCATCCCTTGCCGGAGCCTCGTGGAGCTTTAGGTGTTTTCGCTCAATAAACACTCACAACGCCCGGTCTGGGAATCGAAACCGCGAGTCCGCTGCCCTAACCACTGGGTTATTGCGCCTCCATTTATACATACATACATTACATACATACATAGGTTTTGGGGGGCTCTGAATAGAGGTAGAACCTGTGATGTCTAGCAGCTGCACCTTGCCAGGGATGGTCAGGTGGACTGGCACCACTGGTTCTCCTTCAACTCCTAATCTCTCACTTGATGGCTCCTAATGCTACACCCTGGTACAGCACTTCAGCTGTATCACGGTGTGACATCCCCAAGTGAGGGGATGGTGTTAACATTGCATCAATAGGTGAAAGACTCCAGGTAAAGCTTCCCAGAGTCACTGACTAAGGTGGATCAGGTCAAAGACCTTGTGTTTGGGGCAAGGCAGGCCTCAGGTTTGCAGTTTGATATGTGTATGTATATAAGCATTAATTTTGTGTGTATGTGGGTGTATGTATAATTGGGCTTGAACTTTCAAAGACTTATTGTAACAACATCAATGCACTTATACAGTTGAGGCTAACAGCTTGGAGAGGAATAGGTACTGCCAAGCTAACTTCCTCATGATACATTGATGAGGATGACAACCATATCAGAACCCACACTGGATCAGATGTGGCCCAGGTTAACATCAAAGAGTGGACAGACCTCAATTTTGCTGACTCACAGAGGGTGGCAGGAGACCAAGAGAAGAGGAGAAATCTGGATGCAATGTCATCAACAAATGCTCCAACAACCACAGAGTCAAAGGACAGGAAGGAAGGATGTATGCATAGATACAGTAAAGCTCTGACATCTGGCAACTGACTTGGTAGAGACCCACAACATTATCCACTATCTTTCCAACAACAACTGCCAGCGTCTTTTTGAATTCCACATGTCTAACACTCGTGGACATGCTTACAAAAATGAAAACAACACAGCACCCATGACTTTCAGAAACATTTTTCATGCTCAGAGTTGCTGAAGCACAGAATAAACTACCTGCGTCAGTTATTAGCTGTCAGGTTACTATAACCTTCAGAACTTCCATGCTTCCTGAAATTTGCCAACAGTATACCTGATGCACACCCTACCTTTCTTCCTTAAACGAATAACTTCCTGTGCATTATTCTGTGTACAGTTCATGCACTTTTGGTTACTTTTTTTGATGACATGCAGTGCACCTAAGCACTGTATACAATAAGTTCATTATTATTATTTAAAGGTGGCACCTGAAGATCTGTGGAGATTATAGCACTTGAAGTCTGGAGTAGGCAGAAACACAGGTGATATGATTAATAGCTTAATTAATGCATTATCATCATCATTTAATGTCAGCTTTCCATACTGGCATGTTGACTGAAACTGGTAAGCCAGAGAGCTGCACCAGGTTCCAGTCTGATTTGGCAGGGTTTCTATGGCTGGATGCCCTTCCTAACACTAAGCATATTTTAATATTTATTTTGTTTACAAAACATACAAATAAAAACTGAATTCTGTTAAGCAATAACAAATTTTCCATTTTTCTGGTTTCTAGTTTACCTGAAGAAACTGAACAACAGAAAACATGAATAATTAATTCAATATGGATGTGATCTAGTCAAGACAAAAATTCAATTATCAATCTATTATTTCACATTCAGCTATTATTATGTCTTAATGTCTTGTCATTGAAACAATGGAAAGGTTGAGGGCAGATCACCATTATTGGACTGTGGAGAGATAATGGCTGGCTTCAATACATTCTTGCCGAGAGTGTTTGCTTGCACAGTGGCTTGTGAAGTTCATATCTCATTGATAACAATATTGTTGATCATGTTGATGATCATAAAGACAATCATATTGATTGATATTGATGAGGGTTGTGACAAATATTATGTGAAATGATAGCATAACAGCCACTCGACATGTGTCTGAATTTATTATAGTCTGAGTTCACTCAACTCTTAATGATTATATGCCTATACATAACACATACATACATATATGAAACTGCGAACACATCCAATGTTTGTACTTCTGAGATGAGTTATTTCTATATTAATATGTATTCATCAGACTTGTAAATATATCTGAATTTTGACCGGTATATATTACACCTAAGAATTTCTCTTAACTGATATGTATATATGTGTGTGTGTGTACATGTATGCATGCATTCAAGATGGCACTCAGAGGTGAGTGGAGATTATACAGATTGACATTTGGGGTAAGTAGAAACACAAATGATGTGATGGGGTGGGGGGACACAGAACTTGGTGCCCAAGATATTAGACAATTTTTAAGGTAAACTTTGGATGCTGATTCTAAATATACCTTCAGTTTATTCTCCATCAGTTCTGGTTATCAAGATATGTTATACCCCTAATTAGTATGCAGCCAATCAATCAAGCGCAAAGGTTGATGACTACAAATCATTATTGTTACCTCTTGGATAAAATAGAATTTTTTAAATGTTTCATACAAGAATATGGCTATTTATGATTAAATTACATCCATAAAATTGATTAATAGTGGAACAAGTATAGAAAATAATTAATATAATGTTCATTCACATCTCATGAAAGTGTCATTTCAGAGGTTTTCTGTAGTGAGCTGCCCCACAGCAGTAATCCACCATCATATGGGTATCCCACTGTCTCCAGTATTTTTCTTCTACACTTGTTAAATCTTCACAGAGTTGTTCACACTGTTCATCATTTAATGATAAGTGCATTATCTCAAAAACTAGAGCTCCTAGAAAAAAAATGAAGCTCACTTTCTTAATCACTGGCGCAAATATACCTAGAATTGGGTCTAACATCTGAGGCTCCAAAAAGCTTTTCTTAATTTGTTCCTCAGTGTAGTCTAATTAATGCATATATTTTAATATTCTCTTTGAGATAAGAATTTTATTTTGTTTATAAATATATTAATAAAAGCTTTATTGTGTTCAACAATAACAGATTTCCACTTCTTGTTTTCTAGTTTACTTGAAGAAACTGAATGGATAACAGAAAATATGAATGAATGAATGAAAAAATTAGTTTAAAATAACAGCTATCTGAATCTACAACAAAGCTCCCTGAATTCTACATACCATATTATAAGGCATTCCACTCTCATATCTACACAGCAAGTTCTTTTTTTATTATTATTTTATTTAAATGTTGTACATGACTTTCTAATTAATTTGTATTTGAACTGATTGCAAACATAAGTAACATGTATTTAGTTCAGAATGTTAAATGCGTGTTGGAAAAACAACTTGTAAACAAGAGTTGAATAAATGAACTGTTCTGCTTTTTCTTTTCTTTCTTCTTCCTTTTAGAGTTGAAGAGTATGACCCAGAAATAAAACACACATTTATTTGGTATTCCTATGTATATCATCATCATCATCGTTTAACGTCAGGTTTCCATGCTAGCATGGGTTGGACGATTTGACTGAGGACTGGTGAAACCCGATGGCTGCACCAGGCTCCAATCTTATTTGGCAGAGTTTCTACAGCTGGATGCCCTTCCTAACGTCAACCACTCCGAGAGTGTAGTGGGTGCTTTTACGTGTCACCGGCACGAAGGCCAGTCAGGCGGTACTGGCAATGGCCACGCTCAAAATGGTGTATTTTATGTGCCACCGGCACAAGAGCCAGTCCAGGGGCACTGGCAACGATCTCGCTCGAAAGTCCATACACATGCCGCGGGCACAAGTGCCAGAAAGGCGACGCTGGGCACAGGTGCCAAAATATGTTAGATTACGTAATATAGAATAGTTTAAAATAATAGCCAGAAGATTAGTGGAACATTTCAAGATGCCAATGGTCTTATAGGAGTTGTGTGGAACTGAGCCTCAAACTTTGTATTTGGAACAGAATAGCTCAGTCTAAACTGTTCAATAATGCATTGCATTATGTTCTTGGTGTTAAGGATGTGTAACAGGAATATTTGGCGATGTCAAAACACATGTCAAAACGCAGATCACTGTATCTGATGAATAAAAAAACAAAACAAACAAAAACAACAAAAAAACCCCAACTAAGTAACTCAAATGTGATTTGCTCAAATATTACTGATATCATCATCATCATCATCATCATCATCATCATCATCATCATCGTTTAACGTCCGCTTTCCATGCTAGCATGGGTTGGACGATTTGACTGAGGACTGGTGAAACCGGATGGCAACACCAGGCTCCAGTCTGATTTGGCAGAGTTTCTACAGCTGGATGCCCTTCCTAACGCCATAAAAAAAAAAAATCTGACCATCTAAGAATTCTGGTGGAACCAGATCTAATAAATAATTTCATCTTCAGCAAGCTTTTTCTGAAAAAGACATTGGCTATATATTTAACACATTTCAGCCCCTAGCCAGTGGAAGCTAGCAGCAGATAGTAAACTAGACACCAGAGCAGTGTCCATTACACCATTGTCATCAGTGGTGATGACAATGATAATACAGTATAACCAACTAACTCCAAGAAACACACAACAATGACTATTGTTATACTTGGTCCAACAACATCTCATTTAAACTTTGAACTATATTGTTTGGTGCAAACATCTTTTTTCATTTGTAGTAACAACATTTAGTTAATGATAAGAATAAATATTTTTGCTTTTAAAATCTCAACAAAATTTGTGTTTGTTTGATCCATATCAACTTAATACCAAATCATAACATGGTTCATATGCAGAAACAGTTTATTGTTACAGATATGAGACAATTACTGCTTTTATAAAACAAACAGTAATAGGTAAAAATAAGCCAATATGCAACTCAGTCTATCACTGATCAAATATATGTTTGCTTAAAGTTACATGTAGGACAATTTGGGCCACTGTTGGTTCTTTTACCAATCATTTTCTATATATGGAAGTTGTATGTAGGAGTGTACACAATAAGAAACTAGTAACAACTTTTAACAGTTATAACTAAACAGTTTTAACAAGTACATAAGTTGCCACACAACTTTGACAATAAAAATCATTAAATAATTTTACAAAGAGAAATTGGTAAACATTTTCAAAAACAGAAATTGTTAAACTATTACAAAAATACAAGTGACTAAAACGTCTCAAAAACAGATATCGAAGTTTGAAAAACAGAAACTATACAAAAATTTCAAAAACAAATAATTAAACAGTTACAAAATTGAAATAACTAAAGTTACAAAAATATGGATAACCAATATGTCTCACAAACAGATATTAAATAGTTTCAAAAACAGAAACTATGCAAAAATTTCAAAAACAAATGACTGAATAGTTACATAAACATAAATTACTGAAAAATCTCTAAAACAGCAATTAAATATTTTCAAAAACAGAAATAAAATGTTTTTAGTCCCAGAAACAGTAACATTCTAACTTTCTTCTGTAACAAAATAACTTGAAATAAGTTTTGTTTTTACATATTTTATGTCTTCAACTTCACATTATCACTCTACCAGTAATTAGATTATAGTGTTTAACTGCCATTATGAATTTAAAAATCTTGTTTTCTTTTAAGATAGGGAGGAAAGGACAGCACCCATGAGGAATGGAGAAAGTTCTCTTTAAACTGAAGACCTTGCTTGGATACTAAAACATACTGAATTCAGCAAGAGGCACATAAGGACCAGGTGGTGGTGATAGATTAAGTCTAGTACTCAATAACTCAGAACACAAATAGATGAAATCAATACTGTAAAAGCATTTTGTCCAACTCTTTAAGGATTTTGCCAATCGTTATTAATTTGACAGGGCAAAAGACAAAAGTCGTCTTGGCAGTATTTGAACTCAGGAGGCAAAGAGCTGGAACAAACATATTGCAAAGCATTTTGTTCAATTCTCTAATGGTTCTGTCAACACATTGCTTTAGAGAAGATTGGCAGAATAATAATAATCCTTTCTACTATAAGCAAAAGGCCTGGAATTTGTGGGGAGGGGCACAGTCGATTACACTGACCCTAGTGCATAACTGGTACTTATTCTATTGACCCTAAAAAGATGAAAGGAAATTTGGTGGAATTTGAACTCGGAACATTAAGACAGACAAAATGCTAAGAATTTTGCCTGGTGTACTAACGATTCTGCCAGCTCATGCCTTAATAATAATAATAATAATAATAATAATCCTTTCTACTGTAGGCACAAGGCCTGAAATTTTGGGGAAAAGAGTTAGTCAATTACATTGACCCCAGTACTTAACTGGCACTTACTTTATTGACCCCGAAAGGATGAAAGGCAAAGTCAACCTCAGCAGAATTTAAACTCAGAACATAAGGGCGGATGAAATGCCGCTAAACATTTCAACATTTCAACAATGAATATTTTTTTTCTTATACTTGTTTCAGTCATTGGACTGTGGCCATGCTGGAACACCACCTTGTCTGGTTTAGTTGAACAAATTTAGACCACTACTACTTTTCTTAAATTCTGGTGCCTAATCTACTGATCTCTTTCCTGAAACCACTAAGTTACAGGAATGTAAATAAACCAACGTTAGTTGCCAAAGTGGTGATGGGGATGCATAAACAAAGACACACATGTGCGTGTGTCTATATGTATATATGTGTATTTATGTGTCAGGTCACTTGTGATGTCTCTCATGAGTACTACTGGTTACATGAGATCCAGTACAACCTGTTGCATGGTCAGGTTGTTGATGACTAAACTAGCACCCTCATTAGGCTTATCTGATGAGAATGATTGCTAGAAACTCAGCAGGACTAAAAACAAGCCCCATCAAAAGGACAGATGAACCTAGTGTAGGTTCAACAACTATCTAGCAATAGCACGGACCCTCAGAAATTCTGGGTTGGTGTCTGAGGCACTTCTCAGTTTTTGTTATAGCATGTCTCTAGGAGAAAATCATTCTGAATGACACTGAAGATTTTGGGGATCTTTTGCTTGCTCTTGAGTTCATGGTACTCTCACATTCCTGAGCTTGCAACCGATATTGACACCAGATATCTTGCCTTGGCTTTTCACTGGATCATGTCATTAGGGTGGAGAGGATCTGTAAGATGTTGTGCAAACCTTACAGGGCCTAAAATTTTGGGTTGTGCAATCGGCAGTGAAGTGACTTTCTGATGTCTGGTTGAGTAGAAGGGCGCTGTGGTAAGCATGGAAGCCACGGGCATGGACCTGAGTGAAGCTGACCGTAGGTGCAATAACCTCATGCACAGGAAATGGTCAGTGATGGTCTTCCTTGGTCACAAGTGGACAGCTGTCATGTATGTATGTATGTATGTATGTATGTATGTGTGTGTGTGTATGTATGTATGTGTGTGTGTATGTATGTGTGTGTGTGTGTGTATGTATGTATGTATGTATGTATGTATGTATGTATGTATGTATGTACGTATGCCATTATTCAGTTTTATTTCAAGACTTCTTGCCAATAGAGTTTTTAATCTAGCTCAAGGCTCCTTCATTGGGATTTCAACATCAACAACAGAGTATTTTTGTATGTATGCATGTATGTATATGTGCAGACTTGTATGTTTTAGTTTATGTATGTCTCCTCATGTATATACTTGCATATCTAGACATGCCCATATCTACTAAAATGATAAACTGGAAAGTTTTGCAGATTTTTACAGTTCCAGTGATAGCTTGGATCTGTAGTCTTCGAATCAGCTTTCTCCTTTCTGGTTTTGAGAAGCCTAATTTCTCAAGATTGGCATTTAGACAGTGTGTTACATATCCTAGTGCCCCCAAAATTACAGGTATAAACTCAGACTTGCAATCTAGATAGAGTAACTGCAGATTTCTTAATAGTTCAGCATAAGTATCCTCTTTCTCACTGATCTTCAGCTTTATGCCGACATCCAGTTGTGTGTGTATATGTGTGTGTGCATGTGTGTATGTGTGTGCGTGTGTGTGCATGTGTGATGGGCTTCTACAGCTTTTGTCTACAAAATTCACTCACAAGGCATTGGTTGACCTGAGGCTATAGAAGAAGCCCAAGATGTCACACAATGGGACTGAACCGGGAACCATGTGGCTGCAAAGCAAGCTTCTTAACCACATAGGCATGCTTTCACCTATAAAACTTTTAATTATTTTCTCATGAAAGTGCATGACCCACTGAATTGGTATTGTATTCCAGTTTCTGTAGCATTAAAAAAGATGCCAAAGGCAGCTTGTTCTGTAGAGGACATTAGTCTATCACAGGTAATCTTCTTAGAAGCTGTAGTGTCTATTCCCAACAGCTAGATGAGCTGAAAAATGTTATTAGCATATTTATTCTTAAAGTGTTCCAGCAGATTCAAATGCAAATATGATAGTTGCAGTTGTGTGCATTACAGCAGAACAAATTCTCCCTTTTATGATGACAGGGTGTTCATAGATGAATTGAGGTACACAGAAAAAAAAATTGTTTTGCCAAGAGACACAACAAAATACTAGCAGTTAATATGTAACTCATGACCCATGAATCACTGTTTTATCTGCCCAACCATTTTGATTCTAAAGGAAGAAAAACTTCAATGAAAAATAACCTCCAATGCACCTTACATAATGTATACAAGCTGTTGATTGGACAGTTCCAACAGTGTTTGTCATCATCATTATCATTTAATGTCTGTTTTCCATGCTGGTATGGGTTGGATGGTTTGACAGGAGCTGGCTAGGCAGAAGACTGCACCAAGCTTCAGTGTCTGTTTTGGCAGGGTTCTTATGGCTGGATGCCCTTCCTAACACCAACCAACCAACCAACCCACAGAGTGGACTGAGTGCTTTTTATGTGGCACTAGCACCGGCAAGATCTGTTTTGGCATGGTTCTTACAGCTGGATGCTCTTCCAGATGCCAATTACTTTACGGTGTGGACCAGATGCTTCTTACATGACACCAGTATTGATGGGGTTACCAAGTAACTTGCATGACAAAGATCCTTTGGTGGTGATGGTGGGGGTAGGGGTATTGGAGGAAGTGGCCTTGTGTCATGTGATGAGAAGTTACAGTGTGACAGAGGGGAAGTGATAATATTTCTTATGGACTTGCTGTGTTAAAAACACAATAAATAGCAGAGAGATGAAAATTCATTGCAGCAGTAACCAGAGGGAGTACCAGATACATTAAACTAACATTCAGGGTTCAAATCAACCAATAACCCCCAAAAATACTGTTTTTCTGCAAAATGGTTTTAAATCACACAACATTAAGATCTAATATCTTTTATATTACTGTGTCTCTGTGTTTTTCTTAATATTACCATAGTAGGATTTAGAGCAGGACGAGTGTCTATGTAAGTTCCAAACCTACTTGTGTTACATACATTACATAACTATATAGACAGGTAATATTAATCCCCACTTAAACATGGATGTTCTATTAGAACAAACTATACTGCAGTGGTTACCATGAGAGAGACTCTCATATTGGCTTTCTGGTGCAAAATGCAATCTTGTTTATATTGTTAGCAGGGAGATAAATCCCTGCTATCTCCAGTGCTGAGACCACCACGTTGCACGGTTTTAACCTTGTTTGGTTTTGTCAATAGTGGACACTTGATTGCTAGAGACAGCAGCAATTCATCTTCCTGTCAGTGATACACAGATTGACAGTGTCATACATACATGAATATCTTGCTTTGGGCCCTCAACTCATGATAGAGTTGTAAGGGTTGTGTTATGATATACAGCATGTCATGGATAGTTTTGCCTTGTTGAACATGATCAGATCTGGGGGTCTGATCACAGCCAATTTCTTCCAGAAAAGGTGACACAAATAAACAGAAAGAGAGAGAAGAAAAGAATAAACCTTAGTAAATGATTGGTACTTACAATAGAGTACTCCATTGCAACTTATGTGTATTTTATTCATATGCACACATCTACACTCACACATTCTAAGCACCAGTGTATGCTTCCAACAGTTATAAATAATAAACAGAAATGATTTTGGCAAAATAATAATAATAATAAAAACAGAAACAATTCCTATAATAGTAGGTGCATTAGCTATGATAAAAAAAAAATCATTTAAATATATAACCAAAACACCAGGACTCACAAGAGTACATTACATACAGAATATAGCACTTCTACACACATACAGAAAATAGCACTACTACGCACCACACACATCCTACGTAAAGCACTTTCAATACAGTGAAAATAAGAATGTCACAACAAATTGCAGAACATACCCAAGGCACACAGAGCTGCACTCAGTAGTGCAGTGAAAGCACATGATAAAAATAAGACTACTTAATAATAATGTCTTGGTGTAAAAGATGGGCTACAGCAAATATTATGCTCAATAGCACAGTTGCTTGACCTTCAGTTGAGCATGGCCCTTGATGGCTGACAATATGTGCATCCCTGATCATGAGCAGAAGTAGTGGGGGAGTGTCACAGCCATGTGTCGAGAGGAATTCTTTGGGGTTTGAATAATTCATCTCTGGAAACATGGGTGCTTTGTTCAACATCCTTAAACAACCTTTATTCAGGGACCTTTTGAGCTGAAGAAAATTCTAACTAGGCCCCCACCTGCAAGGTCATGTGCTGTTTAATCTTGATATGAGATCGCCATGTCACACACATATGGTTGTGATGCATGTGCCTAGTGTACCCTTATTAGATGCATAGTCATGATGAGTATATTGAGTTTCATATATTTGTACCCCAGTATCACTTTGATAGCATGCATTGCTCCCTTATTCAATAACAATAATATAAAAAAAGAGTGAGGATAAAATATCAATATCTTACCTGGGTTTGCAAATTCTACTGAAACAGTGTTTCCATAAATATCCAACAAGGCCCAAAGGGGGCCAGCCGTAGAAACACCACTGAAAAACACCCCTTTCTCCACACCATTCACTCCATATCTCACGTCCCCATTTCGAGTGATATAGAAAAAGAGAAGATTGGTACATTCTGCATAGCGTTCACCCAACGCCTTTGCCCAGTTTCCCGACATGCTGGTAAGATCTGGACATGCATAACGTGGGAGTTCAGCATTGCTGAAAGTCGCTGGGTCAATGTTTGTAAATCCGAAACGTAAAACGCCACTCCAGCTGGCACAGGTCTCCACAAATCGGATGTAGACACGCTCATTGATAGCAACAGGGCGGTTGCTGAAACAGATGCCTTTGCAAAAGGAGTCTCCGCGGGATGCTCTGGTTCTGTCATAGTTTAAAACGACATTTTGTCCGTGCACTTTGTGGAACGTCAATGGGTAATCACTATACGAGCCATTATTAACTGAAAAAGAGAAGAAAAGAGAAAGATTTGAAAAAAAAACAATCAGTGTATATGGAAAGTGTTGCCTGGAAAAAGAAAAAAAAACAATTGATTATGAGAAATCTATTATCTTTTACTTGCCATGCTGGAGTTTTGCCTTGAAAGGTTTAGTTGAACAAATTAAATCCAAGTACCTTTTTTTTTTAAGTTCAATATGGAGCTATGGCAAAGAATGAATCCAGTTTCAATTAGGGAGCAAATATTTAAGAAAAAATGGAAGTGGATTGGTAGCACAATTAGAAAGGACACACCAAATGTAGCGAAAAGTGCTTTACAGTGGAATCCAGATGGATATAAAAAGAGGGGTAGGCCTAAGAACTCGTGGCGTAGATCAACACAAAAGGAACTAGAGAAAGGGGGACATTCATGGCAGTGTATATGTACAGAAGCGAAAAATTATGCGACATGGAATTCAATTATAAGTGGCCTATACTCTGCGTTGGAGGGTTAAAGGCAAGAAAGAAAGAATTTATTCTTCTATTCTTTTAGTTGTTTCAGTCATTTGACTGCAGCCATGTTGGAGCACAGCCTTGAAGGGTTTTAGTTGAACAAATTGACCCCAGGACTTATTCTTTGTTTCAAAGCCTTGTACTAGTCTCTTTTGCCAAACTGTTAAGTTACGGGGATGTAAACCAACTAACACCAGTTGTCAAGCAATACAGATACAAAAACACACACATACACAAACACAGATACATGCATATATATGACGGGTCTCATTCAGTTTCAATCTACCAAATCTACTCACAAGGCTTTGGCTGGCCCGAGGTTATAGTAAAAGACACTTGCCCAAGGTGCCACGCAGTGGGATTGAACCCAGAACATGGGCCTTGACTACAGAGGATTTGCGAAGGATTGAAAGGAATGAAGCTAGCATGTCTTACTGGATGGGTAATGTCAGTGTGCATGCATGACAGTGTAAATGGTTTAAGAGGAAAACTGGGTATGAAGAGGCATCAAAAGTTGTGTGCAAGAGAGAAGACTGCACTGGTTTGGTCATGTGATGTGCATGGATGAGGACACCTGCATAAAAGTGCCAAGCTTTAATTGTGGAGGGTACCTGTGGAAGGAGTAGACCCAGGAAGACATAGGACGAACTGGTGAGAAAGGAGCTTTGAATGCTGGGCCTCACTGAAGAAATGACAAGGGACCGGGAGATATGGTGATTTGCTGTACTTGATAAGACGTGTCAAGCTAAGTAAAACCACCGTCTTCCACACACATACAGTCTTGTCTTTTCAGATGCTGGTGCCACTTAAGAAGTACCCGTGCTGGTGCTGTGTTAATACGCTTGTGCTGGTGGCACATGAAAAGCACCCAGCACATGACATGACAGACAGCTGGAGTTTGGACAGCTCTCTGCTAGCCAGCTCCATGTCAAACTATCCAACCCATGCCAGCAGGGAAAGTAAACATTAAACGATGATGATGATGTTGATGAAAGACAGAGTATTTCAACAGAAATATGGTAATGAAAGGATTAATACCACATCACTAGAGAAAGTTTTTGTTTATTATGAAGTGCTCTCTTTAAAATGGATTATAATATAAAAGTATCCCATTCTAAGCCTTTATCCTTTAAATTGGCCAAATCCTGCCAAAATATTGTTTTATGTTCAACCAATCTGTTTTATGTTCAAACCAGCCAGATCTGGCCTCTCACACCTACCCTACAATGTCATTCTAAAAATACACAAACACATCATCAAACTTTCAAAGCTATTAGATAATGTATGATTAATTCTTGAACAATATGAATAAATTAGTACTATATTTGACAGAGTAATCTGAATTCTAAAAGGTTAAATAGAAATAAATAATATCTGTTAAATATATCTTAAAGTCATTTATAAAAGTAAGAATCTATGCATTTAGTCAAGAGAATAAATTATATAAGTTTCTTTTTATATGCTTCACCTAATTAATCAAATGTAGGATATTTGTGGTTGAAGTTAATGAAAATAGCCAGGAGGAAGTTGTTTGTATTTAATGAAAATTGATGATGGAGTTTTAAGATGGATGAAGACCAGTTGTATTGAAGAAGACCTTTTTCAACCTATGCCAGAATGTTCTTTTCTTTCTACTATAGGTGCAAGGCCTGAAATTTGGTGGGATGTGGAGTGGGGCAGTTGATTATATCGACTCCAGCATTCACCTGATAATTACTTTATCAACTCAGAAATATTTCGTATGTGTATTTGGTGTGCAAGATTCTTGATGTGAATACTTGTGTTGAAAGAAATACCAGCATAATGCCTCTCCCAAGGTTTAATAGTAACTCAGAAATAATTAAAGGCAAAGTTGACCTCAGAGGAATTTAAACTCAGAATGCAAAATGGGAAGAAGTGCCATCAAGAATTTTGTTTGGTATGCCAATGATTCTGCTAGTATTATATAGAAAGGGCAATGACCATGGGATTGCACCTAGAGAGTTCCCCTCTGAGGCACAAGTCTGGCTAAGGTTGTTTATGGAAGACCAGCAGTCAACCATGCATACCAACCTCCTCTTCCCACACCACTGATGTTATCTAGGGGAAAGGCAAAGGCCGATACAGCTTGACACCAGTGACATCGTAACTCATTCCAGGAATCGAACTCACTACCTCAGGATTGTGAGCCTGATGTTCTAACCACTGAGCTGTGTGCATTCGGCAAATATAATAGAATTTTTTAATCATTAAATGGCTAGGAGGGTCCATCTGAATAAAACAGAAATCAAAGGGGTCCACAGGCAAATAAATGGTTGAGAAACACTGCTTTAAAGCAAGAAGTTTATATCCCAGAACTAAGGGCAGTGTTAGATGAGTTGGGATCAAAAATGGATTAAGTATGTGTTAGTCATAAAATGGTATCTTGACTGGATTAAAACAAGCCCAAGGAGATGCAGACACTTCCATTTGAAATTTTGACTAAATATAGGTGAGTTCATTTAGAAAAAATATAAATAAAGCCCATAAACTAGAACTTAAAAGAATCAGCTAGAAAGTCTAATGCTTTGATAATATTGACCAAACTAATATTGATTGATAGCTGAAATGCACTGATGAATGGAACTCTCTCATAATTGATTTATGCAGTGCTGATAAATTCTCGTGCAAAAGGCATCAAAAGGTAAGAGAATAAAAATAAAATGAATGATTTGATCTGAACTATTTTTTAAAAAATGATTTTAGTGGGGATGAAGTTTTGATTATTGCTGCAAACTGGTAGTCATTGATGTGTCAACTTGACACAGTATTCGCAGTGTTTGTTCTGGTGGTTCTCATTCTGAGTTCAAAATCCTGCCGGGGTCAACATTGTCTTTTATCTTTCCAGAGCCAATAAATAAATAAAGTACCAGTTCATGGAGATGGATTGACAAAACTGTCAGAGCAGCATCAAACAAGATACTTGTGATATCTGTTCTAGTTCTGTAAATTCTGTGTTGGAATTATTTCTGTCAAAAGCTGCACCTGACAGATAGTATCAGCAAATGAAAAACAAAAGCAAAGCAAAATTTCCTTGGTTTAATTAGAAGATTGGCCATGATGTAATACAGTAGTGGAAATGATTATGACTTCACTATTTAATGATTCTGTATGCTAATTTAGGCAAAGGCAAGTGAAATGCTGCTAGACATTTTGCCTGGCATGCTAATTAATAATAATAATAATAATTTATTTCTTTATTGCCCACATGGGGCTAAACATAGAGGGGACAAACAAGGACAGAGAAAGGGATTAAGTTGATTACATCGATCCCAGTTCGTCACTGGTACTTAATTTATCGACCCCGAAAGGATGAAAGGCAAAGTCGACCTCGGCGGAATTTGAACTCAGAACATAATGGCAGACGAAATACCGCTAAGCATTTCGCCTAGCGTGCTATAATAATAATAACCAACATCACCATCATGATGGGCTGGACAGAATTTTGTTGAGGTAGGTTTTCTATGGCTAAATGTACTTCTTGTTACTAACCCTCACTGTTATGGACTAAGGTAATATTTCCTCATAACCAAACATATTTTCATGAAAGATTAGAAATGAAGGATATTGCTTGCATGATGGGTTTTTTTCAGTTTCCATCTACCAAATCCACTCACAAAGCTTTGGTCAGCTCAGGGATGTTGTGGAAGACACTTGCCCAAGGTGCCATGCAGTAGGACTAAATCCAAAAAGACATGGTTGAGAAGACAACATCTTAGCGATGCAGTCATGCCTGCACCATCCATATTTTAAAAACAATACAAAAAGATTCTGAGATCCTAGAAGTTATTGGAGGTCATCATCATCATCGTCGTTTAACATCCGCTTTCTAAGCTGGCATGGGTTGGACTGTTTGACTGAGGACTGGTGAGCCAGAGGCTGCACCAGGCTCAATCTGATCTGGCAAAGTTTCTACAGCTAGATGCCCTTACTAACATCAACCACTCCGAGAGTGTAGTGGGTGCTTTTATGTGCCATCGGCACGAGGGCCAGCCAGGTGGTTCTGGCAACGACCATGCTCAAAGGTGTTTTTACGTGCTACCTGCACAGGATCCAGTCCAGCGGCACTGGCAACGACCACACTCGAATGTTGTTTTTCCCATGCCACCCATGTGCTGGTAAGGTGATGCTGGCAATGATCATGCTTGAATGGTGTTTTTCGCGTGTCACCAGCACAGGAGCCAATCAATGGCCCTGGTAACGATCACGCTTGGATGTGCTTTTAACATTCCACTGGCATGAGTGCCAATCAGGTGGTACTGTCATCGGCCATGTCAGCGATTTTGATTTGTTTTCACTTGCCTCAATAGGTCTTCATAAGCATATATTTTTATATTCATTTGAAGGTTTAGTCATTGTTATTTTTCAGATTTTAGTCAACTCTAATTTTTATTTTGCAACAGTCAAAACTTTAAAGCTTTAGAGCAGTGGTTCCCAAAGTGGGCAATATTGCCCCCCCCACCTGGGAGTGGGTAGAGAGATTGTGGGGGGACAGTAGCATTGAAGAAAGATGGGGTGAGAGATGTAAAAGCAGCTAAAAATAATGGGTTAATTAGATTAAATTCTATTTGTGAAATGCAGTTGTTTTGAATTTGCTGCAGAAAGTGGTTAATGTTTGTGGTGGTGAGTGGGGGAAGGGGGGACACTAGGAAAGTGACCTGAGTGCCAAGGTGGTGGCAGCCCAAAACAGTTTGGGGACCACTGCTCTGGAAGCTTCTTGTAGTTGCCATTTCCAGATGAGATGTACTCTAAATTAAAAATATATTATTAAGAAAATTAAATTGATATGTAAGGTTTTAATTTAGATCACTCTAAAACAGGATGTATGTCATGGAACTAGGAGAGATATCAGGGAAGTTGGTATTTTAAGGGTTTATATTCAAATTAATCTCACAGCATTGTCTAATCTTACCTTTTAAAAAAAAAAAACAGACGTAAAAACATTGTTTTATTTAATAAAATTATTTCTATACATCTTTTTTCACATTGCAAACATTTTTTTCCTTTTTCTTTCTTTTTTGTTTGTTAGCAACACAGTGGAGCCAATGTAACCATCTGACAAACTTATCGGAGATCAACTCCATCTGATGCCATTTTTAGAAACACAAGAACACTTTGAGGATTAATAAATGGGCTTTGGGTCTGCATTACAAATCAGAATGAGCAAAAGTAAATAAATAGCTAAGAAAGAAACAGAGTAACTCCGAAAGATTAGTTGGTTGTGAAAATCTCCCAGGTTATTTTTAGACTGCTGAAATTGTATCTTGGGTGTTAGAAATCTTGAAGGAAGAGCTAATGCATTAGTAGAGAGGAAGCTGTCACTGTCTGTTGAGTTATCTCAAAGAGAAACTTGGATGAGAGTAGAGAGAATGTTTATGAAGCCACCTCCTCCCTCTCACGAGATGCTTACAATAACCACTATTATGTACTTAACCACAGACATTCCATTGTAAACCTTTAGTAAACTCGATGAAGCACTCAGAAACATGTAGACAGGAATGTACTGACACATACACATGCATACACAAATGAAATATTAATTTCTTAATGATCATGCTTAAATATGAACACTTGCATATGCGTTTTCTCATGAAAATATGAAAGCTTAATATATAACTAAGTACATTTATGAAAATATATATAGGTAAGCATGGATGTTAAATTTACACACACACACACACACACACACACACACACACACTTATACAATCATATATAAACAGGAAAGTATGTAGTTCATGTATTTCAGTTTAGAAAAAAAAAGCATATAGTGGTTGAAGTATAGATATAAGTGTAAATATATGTAGATAGTAAAAAAAAAATGTAATGTGTGTGTGTATAAAATATATATTTAATGTACATGGTATAAATTATATATACAGAAACTTAAAGATATCAATGTAATACACTTGCATATAATAATTCAAAGAAATTTAGAGATATTTTCATAGATGATGAGATCCATAGTTAACTGTAAAATATATCAATAGCTACAAAAGACTTATATTATTCATTTTTTCATTCATTCATGAAATGACAAAAATCTAATGAAATATGTAAGAATGAAAAAAAAAAGCGAAGAGAGAACAATCACTGTAGTGTGTATACAATCTACACTATACTATTTCAGTAGTTAATGTTAACTTATTTAAAGCACTGTAAAGTTTTCTAGAAATATGTTGTGAAGAAATAAAATGAGTCAATGATGAGAGACATAATTTCATTTCTAAATCTTGTTTCATTTAACCCCAGGTAAATCCTAACTCAGGACTATGATCAAAGACATCCCAGCTCCGATCATCTTGTCAACAACATTAGCCAATGCAGCTGTCCCCATCCCCCACCTTTTTTTCTTTATTGATGCTAGAAGGTAATATGAAGAAAATTTAGCTGCTATTTCAAGAAGGATAAATGAATGGATAGTAGTCTTCTTGTTGACTCAAATGCGCAGTAGTGACAAATAAACCTATGTATTATAGTTAAAAGTTTATAACAATAAAGTTTATGAACCATATCTGTAATACGGCGATGATTTGAAGTTAAATAAATCACACCAAAAAGAAAATATCAAAAATAATTGAGTAGGTTCACTTTTCTTCTTTACTCTTTTCTAGAAAACACTAACATGAAACAATTTATACTGTAATGATTATTTCACAATATTAATATTTTGGAGAGCAGTCATGCATTAATTAACCAAAACTTCAAATTGATTATGTAACAGAGATAGAGAGAGAAATAGAGGCAAGTGAGTAAGACTGAGCCTGTTATGCAAGTTCAAATCAATGTCAAGCCATTTCCCGTTATTTACATCTTAGGCCTATAAATTGCCAGCTGTAGTTAACAACCTGGAAAAGGATTAGCCATTTCAAAATGACACATTCAGTTCAATTTATCATACATACACACCACACACGCAAAACTTTAGAAAGAGGAGCCAAAACTATAGTTATTTTAGTACATGTTTTGAATCATTAATTAAATGAGAAAGTAATTTGCATGTTTTAACAAGTGTTAAAAGACTGACACAGTGCTTTGTTAATGTAGAGGTCATCATTATTAAATGTAGAGGTCATCATTATTAAATGTAGAGGATAGAGCTGTAATGATATGCATTATGTAAGTTATGATGTAGGTATGAATGCATATGTGCATTGAAGTACTGTATATACAGAGTGCTGTTTATTTACTTACCCTTCTCAAAAAAGTCAGGTGCAAAACAAGAAGAATAGGAAAAAGGGTTATCAAACAAAGGTGGTGCAGAGGTGGCAGAGGCTGCAGAAGTTGGAACTGATGTACTGTGATATAAGGAGTAATCCATGCTTTGTCGTCTTCTGCTGCAGCAAGAGGAGCTAGAATCTTTCATGCACTGCATGCTTGTTGACTTAAAGATCTTGTAATCAATGCATATGTTACTTTCTAGATCAAAGATTCCCATTTTTTTGTAAGACAGTCCGAAAAGACGGAAAGGCCTGATCTTTTTCACCCCCCCCAACCTAGAGGTTTCACGGTAATAGTTTCCTTGAGGTATCCACAACTTCCTACATCAGACAATGCACACACAGTAGGAGATTTTACGGTGCAAGTGGTGACATAAGTATCTCAATCGCGAAATTGAAAACAGAGAATTGAGTCTGTTACAAATTTTAAAATAAAATAAAAGAAAATATCTACAATTCCATTTAACGTATTTTAGAGTGTAGTGGATGCTTCCTTTAACTGCATAACCTCACATAATATTTTCTCTTCCCTGCTGATGGGAACTTGTGTTTAATACTGCCAACAATTGTAATAGAAAATTTAACAGAGTAAATGAGTAGAGATAATAGCTTTTCAAGACTCTGTGTACAGCAATAATATTCCCACTACATGTGAAACAGCTGCTGCAAGGATCAGTATGTGTCCATTTGGCCAAACATTTTTGTGCATCTTGGTTTTGTTTTTTTGTACAAACTTAAAATCTTTTTTTTTTTTTTTGGTTTTGTTTTGCTTTGTTCTTTTCTAAAGGTATCCTTTATTTTTCTTTTCTTTCTTTTTTGTTTGTGAAAATGTTGGCTGAGGGAAAGATAGGAATTACTTCAAGTAGAGAAGTAGCTAATGTAGCTGAATAACAAAAGTTATTAGTAAAGTGTATAGGGGGCAAAGAATCAGCAAGGATGTACAAAGGAGAAGAAAGCAGGTCATTTAAAAATAACTGCAAAAAATATGTATAATGGGCAATATAGTGAGTTACATAGCTTTCCACACACTACAATATTTTTATAGAAAAATGAGCATTAAGTCTACTTGTGCATTTCATATTTCTTACTTCTCTTTCTTTAACTCCTGTATTTTCTCAGGTAACAATGAATGAAACGAGAGAGAGAAAGAGAGAGAGAGAGAGCACGCAAGAAAGAGATAGAAGGGGGAAGGTTGGGATGAGGATAAGAGATATTACATATACGAGTTATTGGTTTGGATCCACAGATTGATGTCAAGATTATATTTTGGCTCTGGTGTAATATATTTGCCAGTAATTATATCTAAGCAAACAATCTAAATTGGTGTATATATTGAGGTGGTGTACTTAGCTGTATACACACACACCTTAGGCTATTTACATAAGAAGTTATATCAAGAACATGTGCAGGATGGAATGCTGGTTGTCTATAAGAAATTAGGAAGTAAGCTTATCCAGAGAAAAATTTCCTGGAAAGCAAAACCAAAAAAACCCCAAACTAACTGTAAACTATCAACGACTATCATCTTATGTTCTGAGTTGAAGCCAAGCATTAACTCTAATATTTCAAAGAAAATATACATGTATCTCATATAGGAACTCTTTGAAAAACGTTTGCCATTAATATGTAGGATATAATCACAGATATCAACTGAAGAAGTAAATCGTTGTTTTAACCGTACAACACGTATATAATACACATATATAGTACATAACATGAACACACACACATGTATATAACTAATTCATTTCATCACAAACAATTGATATCTCGCCGAGAACATCAATATTTTACTTTTGAATAACGATATTTCGGTACGTCTGCTGAAATGAACTATTTGCTAAATGTTTTTAAAATTACATTTTTGAAAGCAGTTTAAATATAATTAGATTTTCCTTCTAATACAGTAATATAGTTCAAGGTAAAGTAATCCCTGAAGTTACTTATCGGACCAATTAAAGTTGTGTCCCTTGAATACAAAAAAAAAAAAGACTGTGAGAAAGAATGGTTAGTAACTTTCGTAAAAAGTATCAATAATTTCAAATAACAATGAATTAATCTACTTAATTTATAGATTCCAAATTTTGTCCCTGATTATTCTTTGAACGTGCTAATATTTCTGTAGCCTACAAAAGCAACTAAGTCGTAGTATTTCTTTTATAGTATTTTGTTTTCTTTATATTTACTCATCAGAAATTAACTTAATCTTCGTTATTTATAAATATTTTCTTCTAAATTTCATTGATTAATTCTAGATCTATTTTTAAACTGATGTTATTCTATTAACAATCACTCATTTAATCTAAAATATATATGATAATCGTCAAACAAGAGTTTTATAAGCTAAATTTTTTTTCCTAAAATTGATTTTTGTTGCACATCATTGCCAATAATACCTGCTCAGTATTTATTTTTACATATTCAAATCAAATAACCGACTACTAACTTTGTCATTCATCAATCAGGGAAACCTACAGAGCTAATTGCTTTACTCTGTCTTGTTCTTCATATTTAGTTGTCACACCTCAGTGTTTAGATATCCCAAATTTATTTGCTTAAGCGGAAGTTATCTCCCTTTGCACCTAACCAGCTGCTTTCTGGACTGATTTTAAAGTACGTCTGCTTTTTCCTGCAGGGTATGTTATAAATTAAATGGCTGAAGATCTTTTCCTCGTATATCACACAATTCAATGTATCCAGAACTGAGATTCTTATGGCCTTGAGGGGCCCTATAAGATTTTATTGCTAAAATTTGTGCAATAAATTGGTTTTACGTCTTACAATACACAAACTGTTTTAACAATTTTTTTTTATACAATTCCAAAATAATATTTAATTATTAATATATAATAGGATTTTTTAAAACATCAAATAGCTATGAGGGTCTACCTAAGTAAAATAGGAATCAAAAGGGTTCATAGGCAAAGAAAAGTTTCAGAACCGTTGCTCTATGTGGCCCATTGACCTGCAAGAAATAACCAGTTCTATCTAAGGTTGACTCAGGGCTAAACACCAATGACCACAAAATAAGGGTATCTCTTTCTTTTATAATTAGTCTAAAGGAAATAGACTTGCTAGTAATGCTTCCTTGGTAAACCAAAGACTTTTAGAATGACTCTTCTAAGTTCAAGTTTATTTTATATTATTAGTAAAAATAAAAACCATATGTATTAATCATTAAAACATGGTTAAATGTACAATATTCTACTAAGTAGTAAAATATGTTTTGGAGTAAGGTACAATGAGAAAGCAGCCAAACATCATCATTATCATATAACATCTGTTTTCCATGCTGACATCAGTTAGATGGTTTGACAGGAGCTGGCAAGCTGAAGAGCTGCCCTGGCTCCATGTCTGATTTGGTTGGATGCGCTTTCTAATGGGTACTTTTAGGTGGAACCAGCATTGGTACTTTTTACGTGGCACCAACACCCATGAGCCTGCAAGATTTAAGAACACTCAGCTGAAGAAGGGTGCAAGGGATAGCCTGTATGCAAGGACAACAGGATTTTACTTAGCTTGACAGATCTTCTCACAGCAAACTACCACAAATCTTGGTCCCTTGTGATCCCCAGCGTCTGAAGATCCTTTCTCACCACTTCATCCCACGTCTTCCTGGGTCTACCCCTTCCACATGTTCCCTCCACAATTAGAGATTATCACTACTTGATGCAGCAGTCCTCATCCATTACATGACCGTACCAGCACAATCTGCTCTTGGTCAGGTAATGTAAATGGATGGCAGCTAGTTGAGTTGATAAACTAACAAACTACTAACCATAGGTTATTAACCCATTTGATACCACTCCACCCCTGAGACAACCCTTGGTTCTATGATACAAAATCCTTATTTTAAAGTGATCTAAATTAAAATCTTTCAGCAAAATTTTATGTTAATTTATGTTCTAAACACAAGTTTAATAATGACAAAGTTATTTTACTAAATTCTTCATTATTTTCAAAATTAATTGAAACAAAAGTAGTGTATTTTAACAGAAATATATCAGCAAAAGGTTTACTCAATGTGCCCTATGCAGGTATTGTTTTGTTTTTTTTTTCTTTTAATTTCTTTAATTTCTTGAAATAACAAACATACAATTTAAGTCTTGCTGTGAAAAGTAGATAAAATGGTTACATGAAAATTTTTATCTTTTTGTGAGAGAAAAAATGGAATCAATCTGACAAGTTTCTAGTCTTGTTGGATCTTCATCAGAGAAAGAATACTTTTCTTATGTCCATGAAGTGATTAATACTTTAGCATTTAATCCAGCGATATCTGGCCCATATATTCTCCATGTTTCATGTTAAAAGTGACCAGATTTAAACTCTCACACCTACCCTACAATACCAGGAACTTTTCCACTCCCCTTCGTGTATATATATATATATATATATATTATATAGCAAAGGAAAGGGGAGCTGGGAATCCAAGTAGTTATTACCTCAGTCAGCACTCCTAGGTTTTTTGTGATATAACCAATGTTACAAAATCATTGTGCATATTCACAATTTCCAACTTGCTAAATGATTTATTTAACCTATGTGTTGTCGAAACAGCTGTAACCAAAGGACAAATATGGTACCTGTACATCCATTCTTCACTTGTTATATATATATATATATATATATATATATATATTTGTGAGTGTGTATGAGTGTATGTGTATGCATCTATATGTGAATGTGTGCATGCATGTGAATATATGCTTAATAGGCTTGTAAGGAGTTTATTTACCCCTTACAAGCCCATTAATATTGTTATATGCTATTCTATGTATCATAGAATACTTTATGGCTTTGAAAAATCAAAAAAATATATAGATGAAATGTGTACAGACTAATTCTAGAAATAACTGTAAGCTACTAATCTCCCCATGGGCACAAGGAGAACATTCCTTCTCTCTAATCTGATTGTTTACGTTTCATAATAAGGCTAAAATTATATCATCATCACCATCATAGTTTTGATGTGTGTTTTCCTATGCTGACATTGGTAAAAGAGAATTCAATGAGTCAGATTTTCTATGGCTGGGGTGCCCTTTCTGTTGCTAACACACACATGCTTCCAGGCAAAGCAGTATTTATCCATGACCAGACATGTTTTCATGGAAGATGAGAAGGTGCATATGCTTGCACATACACGCTTTTACACACACACAAACAAATGTGCATGATGGACTTGTTTTGGATTCCATCTACCAAATCCACCCATGATGCTTTGGTCAGTCCTGGGCTATAGTAGAAGGCATTTGCCCAAGGTGCCACTTGGTTGGGAAGCAAATACATTAACTACACAGCAGTATCTGCACCTATATGGGTATTAAAAAAAATGATATACCTTACATACCCATAGGATATATTGTTTATTTCATAATTCAGGTGCTGTGCAGAGTTTTTTTCCAGTGCTGGAGAGGAATGTTCTCTGTCCGGAAAGATTCATGCAAGCAAGGCTGTGTGGTTAAAAAAACTCCCTTTACTGCTACATGGTTTCAGGTTCAATCTTACTGCAAGGAACCTTAGCCAAGTCTCTTCTACTCGGGCCTCAGGCTGAGCAATGCTGTGTGAGTGAATTTGACAAACAGAAACTGTGTGGAATCCTATTGTACATGTGTGTGTACACACACACACATAGATGCAGGTGTGGCTGTGTGGTAAGAAATTTGCTTTCCAACCACATGGTTCTGGGTCCAATCCCACTGCATGGCACCTTGGGCAGGTGTCTTTTACTATAGTCTCAGGTTGACCAAAACCTTGCAAGTGGGTTTGGTAGGCAGAAACTAAAAGAAACCTGATATGTGTATGTGTGTGAGTGTGTGTTTTTTTGCGTGTCTCCCACCATTGCTTGACAACTGGTGCTAGTTTGATTACCTCCTCATAACTTTGTAGCTTGGCAAAAGAGACAAACAGAATAAGTAGACACTTAAAAATAAGCATTGGAGTCAATTTGTTCAGATGAGAGATATGTTATGTTTATGCATTTGTTTTGCAAGATTCTTGATGTGAAATCATGAGTTGAAACAGATATTGTTATATTTGGGGATGGTCATATTTTTGACAATTAAACACATGCACTATATACTTGGTCTTTACTACAGCTTTATTATTATTCTTATTTTAGCGTCCTTTGTCTGAAACAGGAGGAGACACATGTGATGGAGAGTCACTGAAGAGGTCACAGGATGTGTGATGGAAGATTTCAGAAAAAGGACATTAAAAAAATAATAATAATAATAATAAAGCTGAAGTGAAGACCAAGTACATAGTGCATGTGTTTAATTGACAAAAATTGACCATCCCCAAATATTAGAAGATATATTTTACATCAGTAACATAACCAATGGAATTAGTGACTTGTAGATTTCTGGAAAACTAGCTTTGCCGCTTCAAGAACAGAATGAAGAAGATTAACACTTAAAAACATAATCTTGCAACTTCACCATTGTTTTAAATTTTGGCATGCTAAATAACAGAAATGCTTTTATACAATGCCAAGATGTAATTTTGGACTCTATTCAAAGTTTAAAACCAAATGTTATTCAAAATTTAAAAAATAAAAATTCATAATCAAATTACATGCTTCAAGAAAGATGTAATGCATGATAAAGCTATTTTCATAATACAGTTTCAGAGCACAACAATTCTTCGCATGAATGGTTAGTTCAGCATTGTGTTGTATCCATAAATACTTCACTGATAGGCATTATACATACAATAGAAATGAAAATTCAACAGTTCAGGTCATTAGACATGAACTGCCAGGAGGTAATAATGAAGAAATCAGTGAAATGTCTTCATATTTTCTCACTTCTAAAGAATCATTCATTCAATGTTATAGTTGAATGATTTTTAATGAGGTGATCTCTACATGAAAGGTGGATAAGGAGTTTGTTGAGGGAGATTTTGTTTGTACAGTGCGTAGGTAAATTAACTGCTGTGCAGAAGCTGCCCATATTGCAGTTTTATCCCTTTGTTACTATATTTCTGTTGAAATATATGGCCTTTGTTTCAGTTAATTTCAAAAATGACAAAGAATTTATCTCTCAGCTTTTGTCTTTTTCAGTCATTAGACTGAGGCCATGCAGGGGCACCACCTCGAGGAATTTTAGTCGAATGAATCAACCCCAGTACTTATTCTATTGATAACTTCTGCTGAACTGCTAAGTTATGGGGACATAAACATACCAACACTAGTTGTCAAGCAGTATGTGTGTGTGTGTGTGTGAAATACACACACACGATGGGCTTCTTTCATTTACTGTCTACCAGATCCACTCACAAGGCTTTGGTCGGCCTGAATCTATTGTAGAAGACACTTGTCCAAGGTGCCATGCAGTGATACTGAACCCGGAACCATGTGGTTGGGAAGCAAACTTCTTACCACACAGCCATGCCTGCACTTACAGTAAAATAATTTGTTATTATTAAGCTGGTATTTGGAACATAAATTAGTATGGAATTCTGATGGAAGTTTTTAATTTAGATTATATTAATACAAGAAATTTGTATCATGGAAATGGAACTGAGGAATAGTCTCAGATAGGTTGGTATCTTGGTACCAAAAGCCATCATGTAACTCTTTTGTTAAATGATGATTTTACAAGCTAATAAAGTCAATTAACTTACGAGAAATAACAACCAAATCTCTATTAAATCACACCCTGCTGAGATCCCCTTTGGTAATGACTGACCATGGGATTGCACCTAGAAAATTACCCTCCCAGGCACAAGTCCAGGCAAGGTTGTTTATAGAAGACCAGCAGTCGCCCATGCATACCAGCCTCCCCTCTCCACACCACCGATGTTATCCAAGGGAAAGGCAAAGGCTGATACAGCTTGGCACCTGTGACGTCGCAACTCATTTCTACAGCTGAGTGAACTGGAGCAACGTGAAATAAAGTGTCTTGCTCAAGAACACAACACGCAGCCCGGTCTGGGAGTCAAACTCACAACCTCACGATCGTAAGGTTGACGCTCTAACCACTGAGCCATGCGTCTTCACACCCAACAGCCTATGTGTATATAAAAAAGGGTACAGTAAATATAGTCCTAGATACATTATGTCAAAAAAACATGCAATAGTCATGACATAACCCTTTAACATTCAGATTACACTGTCAAATGTAATGCTTATTTATTCACAGTTTGCTGGAGGCCAAACAACAACTGATGGTTTTAATGATATTTTATTTCATTAATTAACTGGATAGTATTTACCGTAAAAACCCATGTAATTTGTGCACCTGTGTAATTTATGAAGGTGATTTACAGGATAAAAATTGTTAAAAAAAGCTTCTACTCATGTAAAATTTGCACCCAAAAGTTTTCAGGATTGCTGATATGGCCAGAGGGAAGAGGTTTCCAATTTAGTTGTATTTAGCATAATTTCACTTACTTATGATTAAATTTTATTAAATTTTCATTAAATAAAAATAATTTCTGTTTAGCAGGTATCACATTTACAGCTATTAGATTACAAAGTATTTGTGTTGTCTATAAAATTGGTTTTGTGGGACTGACACATGTCAGTCCATTTTATTCGCTTGGTATACCCTCCTTCTCCTCCTTTATGAGACTGACAGTGTCTGTCCCTTTAGCCCCTTGATATACCCTCCTCCTCCCTCGGCGTTAGCATCCCAATAATAAAAATAAACGAAAAATATGACACTGATTGTGTGTGTTTGTGTGTGTATAACTGTATGAAATTGAGTGTATTTGTATGTGTACATAACTATGAGACTGTGTGTGTTTGTATGTGTGTGCACACATGTACCTGTATGACACTGTGTATTTGTGTGTCTCTGCATAACGGGGATATACCGAAATATTATTTTCCAAATTGTGAGCATGTATTTATGATATAATGAAGGAAATTGTGACATGCCGTGCTCAGGTGCACTACAACTAAAAATAAAAAAACCATCAGGTGTACTGTTGGCAGATTTCAGAAAGCATGGAAGTTTCGAAGGAAGTAGTGTCTCAACAGCTAACAACTGATGCGGGTAGTTTATTCTATGCTTCAGCAATTCTGAGTGTGAAAAAAATGTTTCCAAAAGTCATGGGTGCTGTGTTGTATTTTGATTTTATAAGCATGTCCGCGAGTGTTTGTTTATAATAAACTTTATTTTACATTTATTGCCCACAAGAGATTATGTCTGATCTTTAGCAGACTGCTGTATGTCTTCTCAAACCACAATCACAAGAAAAGTTGTTGATAAGAATTATCAACAAAAACAAAGCTGATAAATATGCACAGGTGTTGCAAATTAAGGTTAATTACCAACAAATATCAACTTGGATGACATTTTACTTGACTAAGTAAAATATGGCCTAGACCGTGATTACCAGCATGTACGTCAGACTTCAAAGAGTAGTTAACCATTTAATGGTTTGAGTAAATTTATACAGAAAATGTAAGCATTATACCATCCAGTATAAATAAAATTCAACTTCATTATATTTAAGCCCTTATTTTTCCTGTAAAAACCTATTCTGACAGTAAATGAGTCAACTTCCAGTATGAATGTTTACATTTTGTATGTCTTTTTCCAACAAAAGAAATTTCTAAAGAAGTTCTGGAAATGATCTACTCATGTAATTTATGCACCTGCTAAAGTTTCTTTTTGTGAAAAAAAGTGCGCAAATTACATGGATTTTTATGGTAATTAGACAACGCAATGTAGAGGATTTTAAATGAGAATTACACCATGGCAGTTGTCTGTATATTGCTGTGTTGGGTAAAAAGTTGTCAGTGAACTGAAGCCACAACCCAATTTTGTGGAGGCACATAGCTTAGTGGTCAGTTTCCAGTATTTTGTGATGTGTTTGACCATAGGGAAAAATGTTACCTTACTTGGAAACAGGTGAGAGCTGGCAACAAAAAGAGTATCTAGCAGTAAAAAATCTGCTTCACCAAATTCTTTCTGACCCATGCAAACATGATAAAAAAAAAAAAAATTAAAAAATGGACACTATAAAACAGCAATGGTAATGATTAGATCAACAGTAGGAGTGCTTGATTTTCTCAGCTCCGAAAGATGAAAGGTAAATTTGATCTTAGCTGCATTTGAATTGAGAACGTAAAGGTACATAACTAAATACTGAGAGGCTAACAACACTCTACTGATTTTACTGATCCACCAGCCTCTGTTGGTTTCCTTAATAATAATACATCAATATTCCTAACTGGAATGACTGTTTCATATTAAAGCTTCATTTCTCCATTTTACAAACAATTTTATGAATAGATAGATTTATGTTATAACCACACAGTGAATGCCTTTCATCTCCAATGCTATTATTATTCTGAGTATTATTTCTATTATGTTGAGGCTACAGCATTGCTAAACTGGCTGTTTTCTGAGTTTATTTATATTATCTATTTCCATGATTATGATTACGAGTACGTGTGTGTTTTCAAAAGCAGAGATCATAGAAGTTGCTGTTTTGAGAGTATGATTTTAATTACAGGTAATGCATACAATTATAATAATTATAACATATTGCTAAGAGAAAAGATGAATATAATATGAATCCAGACAAAAGCCAATATTCTGATTATTAAATTGAATTCACTTTTAGTTAACCAAAGACTGAATAGTGAATGCATGTATGTATTATAATCAAAACATATTTTGCTTTATCTTAAATGTAAACCACTGCTTCATTTCCAGTAAAATGCATGGAAAAATTGTCCTATAACTCATTAAAAGAATTTTCCTTCAGGATTTCCAAGAATAGTTATCTGTAGTAGTACTTCCAGTAGTAGTAGATATAAAATGGTTAGAAATGGTTAAACCAATGATAACAGAATTTACAATCAAAATATTTGGCATTCGTCATATTTACATATTCCATGATAGACTGGCATCATATTTTGTGGCAAATTCTATTTCCCTTTATTTCTGCTGAGATTTGTGTAACTGTTAGAAGTCTTCCCATATCTATATACATAGGCACAGGTATGACTGTGTGGTAAGAAACTTGCTTCCCAACTTCATGTTTCTGAGTTCAGTCCTACTGCATGGCACTTTGAGTGTCTTCTACTATAGCCTTGGATTGACCAATACCTTGTGAGTGGATTAGGTAGATGGAAACTGAAAGAAGCCTGTCATATGTGTGTGTGTGTGTGTGTGATCGTGTCTGTGTTTATTCCCCCATCACTACTAAACAATTGGAATTAGTGTATTTACATCTCTGTAACTTAGCAGTTTAGCAAAAGAGATTGATAAAATAAGTACCAGGCTTAACAAAATATAAGTACTGGGATCAATTCATTCGACTGAAAATTCTTCAAGATGGTGCCCCAGCATGGCCACAGTCTAATAACAAGTTAAAGATAAACACAGGTGCAGGTATGGCTGTGTGGTTAAGAAGTGTGCATCCCGTTCATATAGTCTTGTCATGGGATATGCAGAAGTAACAAATGGTAAATAATAAGATAGAGAGACCAGTACATAATGGTTTACATTTGAAGTAGTTGCGAGTGTGTGTGTGCATGCAAGTGTGTGAATAAAATTATAGGTGGCTGGGTTAAGAAATTTGCTTCACAACTAGATAATTTCAGGTACAGTCTCTTGCTATGTAGCGCCTTGGGCAAGCAACTAGTACTGTATTTTTTGGAAGACAAACGCCTTGAGAGTGAAGCCTTCAGATGCACATATCTATCAATATATATATATATGTATGTGTGTGTGTGTGTGTGAGTGTGTGTATACAAGGGTTGCGAGCTGGTAGAATCATTGGCACATCAGTACCAGTTGTCAAGGATGGTGGGGAACAAACACAGATACAAAGACCCTCCCCCCACATATATACAATGGGCTTCTTTCAGTTTTCATCCAGCAAATCCACTCACAAGGCTTTGATTAACCTGAGGTTATAGTAGAAGACACTTGCCCAAGGTTCCATGCGGTGGGATTGAACCTGGAACTATGTGGTTGGAAAGCAAGCTTCTTACCACAGCCTTGCTTGTGCCTATCATATTTTTTCTTTTACTTGTTTCAGTTATTTGACTGCAGCCATGCTGAAGCACCACCTTTAGTTGAAAAAAAAACGACCCCAGGACATATTCTTTGTAAGCCTAGTACTTATTCTAATGGCCACTTTTGCCGAACCGCTAGTTTACAGGGACATAAACATGCCAACATTAGTGTCAAGCAATGGTGGGGGACAAACACCGAGACACAAATACACACACATGACAGGCTTCTTTCAGTTTCCTAACATGCCATGCAGTGGGACTGCACCCAGAACCATGTGGCTGGGAAGCAAGCTTCTTACCACACAGCCACTCCTGCACCTATCAATAATATTAATACACCAACTTGTTTTTGTACGCACGTACCTGTGGTGTGTGTCACACTTCAAAGGAAGAAGTGAGTGACAAAGCGGGAGAGTGGAGGACAGAGAAGTGAGAGACATAGTGATTGGTGATGGCATTTGTTTTGTGTTTTTAAATGTTTATCACATCGCAAGAAAAATAGATATATAGATGCATACACACATTGTTAAATTAAAAGCGAGAGAGAGGAAGGACACAGAGGAAGAAAGAGAGGAAGTGAGAGAGACAGTAGATACATAGATCGAAAGAAAAGTTCATACATACATACATACATACATACATACAGAGACACATTGTTAAATCAAAGACAACTACATAAAAAATTGGATGTCACTTTCACTTTTCATTACCACACCAGGATAAAATTAACTCACAAGTGGTTGAGTACTCCACAGACATGCATACCATTAACATAGTTCTCAGGGAGATTCAGCCTCACACAGAATATGACAAGGCTGGCTGATTTGAATTACAGCTACAACTCATTTTGGCCAGCTGAGTGGACTGCAGCAAGATAAACCTTCAAGTGGTTGGAAGAAAATGATAAAAGATCCTATATAAGGGCGGGAAAATCTTTTTAGTTGTTAGAGTCACTATGGGTGTTAATCTGGTCCTAACAGTGGTATTTGTGGGTCTCAATATCTGGAGGCTAAGCCCCCAGATAAACACTGATGCACAGGCAGTTGTTATCAAACTGAGTGTGAGTCGAGGGCGAATACATGATGGAATAGCAATTATTTCGTCTTAGCTTTCACTGCTTATACTAAACACTTGACATTTTTGGTTTACAATATGGAACATTTTCTTCTCCTTTCACTCTTTTTAAAAACGGCACTCCGTCGGTTACGACAATGAGGTTCCTGTTTATCTCATCAACAGAACAGTTTGCTCATAAAATTAACTCACAAGTGGTTGAGTACTCCACAGACATGCCTACCATAAGGTAGTTCTCAGGAAGATTCAGCCTCACACAGAATGTGACAAGGCTGGCCCCTTTGAATTACAGGTACAACTCATTTTTGCCAGCTGAATGGACTGTAGTAAGTAGAGTACCTTTCTCAAGAACACAGTGTGCCGCAGGGAATCGTACTCATGACTTTACAATCATGGGCTGAATACCCCTAACCGCTGAGTCACACACCTTCTCTCTCTTAACCGTAGAGAAAATAAGTGAAGCAATAGAAACATAGAAAAGAAAGCCTCAGTCATTTACAATGGCAATTAGACTGAAATACAATCGATCTTTTCTAGCTTCTTTACTTTTAACAATGAAGAAGATGGAAAGACATTTAGTAATGAATAGAGGGAAAGTCTTTCAGGTGTTTGTTTTCATTCTGGGAGTTCTAGAATGATTGAGTGCTAGTTCTTTCCCCCACCCCAGGTACTTATTTGCCTGCTTTCATAGTTCATGTCTTTTAGTTGGGGGGAAAGACCATGTTTTTGTCAGGCATGTTTAACGTTTCCTTTACAAAGTACAAACAAGCCCCACTCCCTTCCTTTTGTAGAAAAACTAATACAAATTTCGAATGGAGTATAGCCGTAAAAATATATGCATTTCAGAAAATAATGAACTTTTATTAAAATAAAATCAAGTGAATACACTGCCATCCTGAGAGCTGAGTGGAGGATGATCAAAACATTCGCATCTAGTTAAGGATTATACCATGTGTTTGTCTGAACAATCATTGGCTCAGTTCACCAAACAGTAAATAGTGAAGTTTGTGAGTTCCGATAAGTTTGTATGCCCTGAGAAGTAAAGGAAGAGGACATTCTGAGGAATTTTCAACTGTATGATTTATTCCAGAACATCAGAAGGTTCCTCTCTCCTCTGCCTCACACAACATACAAATTTATCCAAACTCTCGAACTTGTTTGTATAATTTTTACCCACACAGACAGACTACTATCAGTTTTCTGAGACTACTTTTAACTATAAATAGATATCATGCAATAAAGCAGGGATCAGTGTATCTTGCAAGTGGGAATATTGAGTAACTGATGAAGTTTTATTAATTTATAGTGCTGATTTCAAGCCCCGAGGTAGGCCTTGAGCAAGCAATGAGAAATCACTCCTGGTTATCCTCACAAAAAAAGTCCTGAAGTTGGAAGCATCACATGGAGCTCAATTTTTATGTAAGGATTCCAGAAGCATGCGACAATTAATGAGGTGGAAAAGAGAGGAGAAAATTAATTATAAATATATTTCTCTTTTAATGATGCTCAAATATGATTAAGAAAATATAGAAAAAAATTCCAAACAACATTACAGATTTCATTCATGTCAATTGCAATGGCGTATTTATTCTCTCTCTCCCTGCATATATGAGTATGTGAGTGGGGTGGAGCGGTGGGGTATGAAATTGTACCTTTTCTTCTTCAGATTAGTAATAATATGGCAGGTATGAAATAAAGGACGTATTTATTACCAGATAAAGCATATATAAAACGAGAAAATAAATGAGATTTTAAAAAATAACTAACAACAATACAACATACCAGACAATTGGTAAATGCAGGATATTAAAGGAAATATAGTGAAAAATGCTGTTGCAGAAAAGGTGTCTTTCTGCAACAAAATATTGGCATATTGACCTGTACTGGTTTTCTCCTATTCATTGGAACAGAACATACTTCAAAAAAAAAAAGTGTGTTGTGCACAATCTCTATAATAGTCATAGAAGAGAATTGAAGGATTTTGGTAGGTTTTTTTTTTATAAGGTAAATTATATTACACATTATAAGCACTGATCTGAGAAGGAAAAAAAGTAACAAGTTTTCTGTTGATTTTTCCCACCTCAAACTGATGCATATAATATGTAATATCATTTAGAATTCAAAAGTGTTTAGCTAATTTAAAGAATGATGTCAAAGCAATTATTCCTGACTGCTAGCTAGTAAGTTACGTTATCCCCCCCCACCCCCACCGCCATCTGTAAGCTTGCAGGTGAAGCTAATGGTGTTTTCACTGATAAATAAAATTACTGCTTCAAAAGGAGTCTGTTTCAATATTCATATTCAGTATTCAATATTGATGATGAGTGGAAACATACTGATGCATGATTATAAATTCAATATATTTTAACATTATAATAGGTTGCAAGTATGTTAATTATTTATTAGTATATCAAAATACTTGTAGGTTGCAACAGGTGTTTTAAGTCTTTATTTTCCCATCCAAACCTGTGACTCAATTAAACTATGAAGTAGAAAAGCTATCTATACATTTATTTTATTACTGGACACCTGTGGATATAGCCATGGGTCATAAATATTCAGTTTTTCAGTTAATTACTTGCAGCAAATGTATTTAAAGGCTTTAATTGAATAAATTACATGAGAGCACCGGTTCTCGTCCGATCACCGAAGTTAAACAACGTTGAGCCTAGTGAGTACTTAGATGAGTGACCGCTTGGGAAACCTAGGGTCTGTAAGCGTCACACACTAATGGCAGTGCATCAGCATGGCCGCAGCTCTGAGCTGAAACTACAGCAAAAAAATAAGAGTGGCCTTGTGGTAAGTAGCTTGCTTAACAACCACATGGTTCCGGGTTCAGTCCCACTGCATGGCACCTTGGGCAAGTGTCTTCTACTATAGCCTCGGGCCAACCAAAGCCTTGTGAGTGGATTTGGTAGACGGAAACTGAAAGAAGCCCATCGTATATATGTGTATG
>NC_068994.1:18419450-18424403 GCF_001194135.2 Octopus bimaculoides
GTCTATGTTTGTCCCCCCACCATCGCTTGACAACCGATGCTGGTGTGTTTACATCCCCGTAACTTAGCGGTTCGGCAAAAAGAGACTGATAGAATAAGTACTAGGCTTACAAAGGATAAGTCCTGGGGTCGATTTTCTCAGCTAAAGGTGGTGCTCCAGCATGGCCGCAGTCAAATGACTGAAACAAGTAAAAGAGTAAAGAGTAATTACGCACACAGACAGACAGACACACACACACACAGACAGACAGACACACACACACTCACACACATCATCCTAACATGCACATCATATACAGTAAGCTTCCAAAATGCTTTCACTTTGGCTCAACATACTGCTGAAATATTGATGGACATTTATCTAACTAAACAAGGAGAAAAGATATATTTTATATAAGTCACAGGCGTGGTTGTGTGGTAAGAAGCTTACTTTCCAGCCACATAGTTCCGAGTTCAATCCCACTGCGTGGCACCTTGGACAAGTGTTTTCTACTATAGCCTCAGACTGACCAGAACCTTGTGAGTGGATTTGGTAGATGGAAACTGAAAGAAGCTCATTGGGTGTATGTGTGTGTGTATACATATATATAATGTATGTATGTATTTATGTGTGCATGTGTCTGTTCCCCCACCATCACTTGACAACTGATGCTGGTGTGTTTATGTCCCAATAACTTAGTGATTCAGCAAAAGAGACTGATAGAATAAGTACTAGACTTACAAAGAATAAATTCTGGGGTAGATTTCTTCAACTAGAACGCTTTAACGCAGTGCTCCAGCATGGCCGCAGTCAAATGACTGAAACAAGTGAAATAATAAAGCAATAAAGAGTAAATTTATTCAATAAAATCGCCATTGGCTTCAATCACAGCCTCCAGATGACTTCGGAATCTCCTGCAACTCTTCTGGATGGTCTCCTTGTGTAAGTTGGTGAATGTTGCTTTAATCCTTGCCTTCAATTCATCTTTAGTGTTACAAGGAGTTTTGTTGGTCTCTCGCTCAACTATGCCCCACACATGATAATCAAAGGGGTTGCAGTCTGGGGAGTTAGGTGGTGAGATGTTAGGGGTGATATGGTCGCAGAAATTGTCTGACAGCCATGACTGGGTTCTGCTGCTTGTGTGGCATGGTGCAGTGTCCTGTTGCCAAATATAGGGTCTTCCAGCAGCCACCCTCTTGACCCAGGGCAGCACTACCGCCTCCAGGCACTTGATGTAGGCATCTGTGTTAAGACTGAGGAGATGAGAAGACTGAGGCCATGTGAAAAGATGAAAGGAGGCAAAACGTCACCATCATTAGTGATCACTCCAAATACCATGATGTTGATTGGATGTTTGATTTTTATCACTCTCGGTTCATGTCCTCAGACTGACACCCCAACACTCTGAAATGCTCATATTGGAACCTCCAGCATGAATACCAAGCAGTACAGCATGTCGTTTTGAAATTTCTGGCAGAGTGAATAGTGTCATGGTGCTGTTTTTCTCACAGACAGTGCCCAATTGACCTTACTATAACATGCAGTTGACAAAATCAAAAGCAAACATTAAAAGTATAAAATGGTGACAATTTACCCATCGTATCCTGTATATATATATATATATATATATATACACACACACATATTTATATATATATATATATACACACATATTTATATATATATACAGACACACAGACACAGACATATATATATAGAAATTACACATTTCTATGGATTGTGGAGGGTTTTGTAACTTCTCTTCATAAAACTTATGGTATAATATAATGCAATATGGTGTTTATATTTATAAGTGTACTATATATCGTTTACCGTTTACTTGTTTCAGTCATTAGACTGTGGCCATGCTGGGGCACCACCTTCAGAAATTCTATAAAATTTTGATATACATATATATATATACATATATATATATATATATATATTTGTATGTATGTATAGATGATAGCTTTATGTACATATGTGGTATTTTTATACCATCTCATATTTTTATTCTTTCTTATATCATTTCATGTTTTTTTCATAATGTTGGTAATTTTTATATAAAAATATTTTTTCAAGGTTTTTTTTAAAAATAAGTTTACCTGATATAGAAATATTTATCTTATTTTTGTAGCCTTTAATCTCTGGTTTTGATTCAATATGTACTCCTGCTCTGATGATATCTTAATTTGAGTATAGGTTCATTGTGGAATAGTTTTAGCATGACCACCTTAGCAATATGTTAGGAAAAGGCCTTATGAGCTCTCTCTTGTATATCAAAGCACCCCACTTTTAAGGTTTAGGTTGATTTATCTATCCTTTTTCTCTTACATGGTTCTAAAATCCTTCTTTAAATTTTAATAAAATATATAAATTTTTGCTAAGTTAGGATACACCTCATTTCCCTCACCTTTAATTCCCACATTTGGAACTCATTGTGACTTCTTTTGCTTCCCAATCTATGCAGCTTTTATTTGATAATTATTTGACAATATGTTTAGCTACCCCTGTCGTTCCTCTTTCTGGTTATCACTTCTTCTTTATCTGCCATTATCTTACTAGCAACCCTGATATATTTCCTTTTATGTAGATAAGGCTGAATATATGGTCCCAGTAAAATAGCCCCCACTCCCACCCCACTAGGGAGAGTATTTGACATTAATTAATTATCACCATCAACAAGAACTTAACTGTCAGTTCCCAATGGATTTAGTTCTAAGGGCTGGTAGACAACAGGCTGCATTAAGTCTTATGAATGTGATAAAGATAAATATAAATGTAGCTATATCACCATTCCTCTTTCTTGATCCCCATTATTTTCACCTGCCACCCTAAATTGTAGTAGGCTTTAGGTATACATTCTATCCCTAAATTCATTCTGCCACAAAAATGGCAAATTGAAACAATGTAATTATTTTAGTCTCTTGTACTAATGAAATTTTGCTAAAAAATAATGGATTGTTCTTTATGTTGGAAGGCTGTGTGGTAAGTAGCTTGCTCACCAACCACATGGTTCCGGGTTCAGTCCCACTGCGTGGTACCTTGGGCAAGTGTCTTCTACTATAGCCTCGGGCTGACCAAATCTTTGTGAGTGGATTTGGTAGATGGAAACTGAAAGAAGCCCATCGTATATATGTATATATATGTATGTGTGTGTGTATATGTTTGCGTGTCTGTGTTTGTCCCCCCAACATCGCTTGACAACCGATGCTGGTGTGTTTACGTCCCCGTAACTTAGCGGTTTGGCAAAAGAGACCAATAGAATAAGTACTAGGCTTCCAAAGAATAAGTCCTGGGGTCGATTTGTTTGACTAAAAGTGGTGCTCCAGCATGGCCACAGTCAAATGACTAAAACAAGTAAAAGAGTAAAAGAGGTCATCTGCATCTAAGGAGAGCAGTTTATTTCAAATTGATATAATGTTTTCATTGATTGATTAAATGGAGCTGCTTGAAATGGCCATAATGCATTGATACCTGGACATCCTTGTTACATATTTGCTTTTTATTCACCTAACTTCGAGCTGCGTGGACTATACTGGACTGGCTTGGTGCCTCAATTTAAGTACCTAATTCAACTGCATCTTAATTATATATACACATATATTTACTGCATACATACTCACATACATACATTTACATACCTACGCTTAGATTTAGAATGGTGGCAGCTGATGAAGGAAATATTCTCTATGTGGCCTGTGTGTTTTCTGTGCTCTGTTTATCATTTTGTCCACATTTTTTTGCAACGTCCTGTACCCAGACATGCATCTATATATACATGTAGATGTAGGTATGTACATAGATGTACGTATATATGCATATACTCATATATTATTTGTATTATATATTTAAATACATAGACATGCACACACACACATACACATACACACACACACACACACACACACACACAGGTATGCACAATGTATACATGGACAGCTAAAATTACATAGATTTCTACTCATTATTTAATTAACCTTTGCTTGTCCTGTATATCACATCCAATAAATACACAGGACATATTTTACCTGGTGTCCATGTATCACATAGTATACATGTTTCAACCGCCAGAGTAACTTGGGACGTATTAAAGAAAGCTTTACATTACTCAGAACATATCTGAAAATAAGCATCGATGGTTGAGGGTAAACTTATGGAACTGCTTTGGATGGGCCAAAGGTTGAATCATCTGTCAGTGTTTCAATAAAATATAGAGCCACAGTGAAAGTATCATAGCAGTTTATATTGCATTTGATGATGGAGAGAGTAAGGGGAGGCGGAGGGAGGGTGAGAGAGGGAAAGAAAGATAAATAGATAGATAGATAGATAGAGATGAAGTCACATTGCCAGTTATATAAATAGCTAGTTTCACTGAGATAATTTAAGGAAGCCAAATTGCAATAAGAACACAAAACTTTGTTTTTGATTGATAAAGAGTTGATGATGCAGATCTTGGGTTCCATCCTTGATTACACATTTACACTGATCAAACTTGCACACTGATCGCTCATTGTATTTCTATGTAATAGTCAAGCATAATAAACCATATCCATAAATGATTTAACCTTAAAGCATTTAAACCAACCACATCCAGCCAAAATGTTTTATCCATTTTATATTCAAACCATCCAGATCTGGCTTTTCACACCTACCCAACTATGTTGTTGCGGAAATAAACAATTACACCATTGAAATCTCAAAGCTATGAGATAATGCATACTCCTTACTCTTTTTACTTGTTTCAGTCATTTGACTGCGGCCATGCTGGAGCACCGCCTTTTTAGTCGAATAAATTGACCCCAAGACTTATTCTTTGTAAGCCTAGTACTTATTCTATCGGTCTCTTTTGCTGAACCGCTAAGTTACGGGGACGTAAACACACCAGCATCGGTTGTCAAGCGATGTTGGGGGCACAAACACAGACACACAAACATATACACACACATACATACATATATATATATATATATA
>NC_068994.1:18424467-18432094 GCF_001194135.2 Octopus bimaculoides
TATATACATACACATGATGGGCTTCTTTCAGTTTCCGTCTACCAAATCCACTCACAAGGCTTTGGTCGGCCCAAGGCTATAGTAGAAGACACTTGCCCAAGATGCCACGCAGTGGGACTGAACCCGGAACCATGTGGTTCTTAAAGCAGATTTTAAATCTTTTAACAATTCCTGAGGAAATTCCATCAGGAAAACTAGTACAAAACAGTTAAAACTATAACATTCAACTATGAATTGACATAATAACTAATTTTAACATGTCTTGGCCTGGATTGGTTGTTTAACCACACCGTAGGATGATGATGATTACGACGATGATGATGACGATGATGATGATGATGATGATGACAACAACTATCAGGTAATGCAAGATTATGGAGAATTACCCAATCTGTTGCAATTGGTTGTAATGACTACTATATATAATCAATTCTTATTTTTTTGTCAATGATTAAAAAAAAAAGAGGAGGCAAGTGTATGAGAGAGAGAGAGAGAGAGACTAAGTAATAAGAAAATGGGAAAGGAAGGAAAAGAAATCCAATATTTATATTAAAGATTGAAGATGATTATAAAAGAAACTTAGGTTTACTTCTACCTAGATAACATTTTGCTCATAATGTTCACTTGGGCAATCATTTATAAATATAATGCAGCTGGCATGCTGTTGAGGACTATCAACAAATCCACAAAAAACTACAATAATTATGACTGAAGATAAATCATCCAATTTTATGAGTAATATTTTCAGGTTACTGACTTCCTTCTAAATATAGTTAATTCAAAGAGAAAAAAGGGAAAGACATTTAAAAAAAATTTAGAATGAAAACAATGACCTGAATATATTCTGCATAAAAAATAATAATGACTTGTCTGTTAGTTTATAAACGTATATTATGTCTCTAGTAATTTAGAACAACCTGTCAATGTTGTTGATTTTGGCTAATTTTTTATCCTAACCTAATTATTTTTAATTGTTACAGATGTGTTGATCATGACAGATTGATTAACTATTAGGTGGTAGCAAATAAACAACAATGTGTTTATACTGATGAAGTACAAAAACATGTATATCTACTAAAATACAGAAGAAATATGTATTTACTCAAATACAGAAGAAAATATATTATTTCTCTACAATTTTCATTCTACTTCTTCATCAAAATACAGTTACTGTCTCCTCTCCATACATATGATGGGTGTTAGACTAAACCTGAACCTATGCTTTGGGTGACTTTAGCAGAAATTGCTTTGCTGCAAGCATGAGCACCATAACTTTTGTTTAAGAGTATCTTCATCTAACCCACCAGTTTTGGAGACCCTGTAAAGCAGTGATTCTCAATGGTAGATCCCTACAGCCATTCAATGTTCAGGTCTTACTCTTTTACTCTTTTTACTTGTTTCAGTCATTTGACTGCGGCCATGCTGGAGCACCGCCTTTAGTCAAACAAATCGACCATAGGACTTATTCTTTGTAAGCCTAGTACTTATTCTATCGGTCTCTTTTGCTGAACCGCTAAGTGACGGGGATGTAAACACACCAGCATCGGTTGTCAAGCGATGGTAGGGGGACAAACGCACATACATACATATATATACATTATTTAAAAGCAGCAGAAATATAACAAAAGACTGTTACTCTGAGTTTCACGTTCCCATTCATCAGACAGTTTTTTCCACCTTGTTGCACATTTTATGTGCTTACTCCGGTATATATACATACATATATATGACGGGCTTCTTTCAGTTTTCGTCTATCAAATCCACTCACAAGGCTTTGGTCGGACCGAGGCTATAGTAGAAGACACTTGTCCAAGGTGCCACGCAGTGTGACTGAGTGACTGTGGTGGTAAGCAAGCTACTTACCACACAGCCACTCCTGCATCTTCTAAATATTTCTTTCAAAAATTTTATTTCGTCTATCACACATTCATTTGTATAAGCCAGAAAAACCTAGCTGTTTCTTGCAATAAATACATCCAAATCAAACTTTCTTTTTCCTGCACCCATAAAACATTACTGCAGACCCAATTTACTATCTTGCTTGTGTGGACAAGCAAAAATCTTATATGGACCATAAGGGGTCATATAGACCCTGGTTAAGAACCACTGATTTAAAGGATCATGAGGCCTCCCTCTCTTATGACTAAAAAAAAAAACAATCATACAAAAAATAATAAAAATAAAAATAACACTGTTTAATTTGCAAATTTTTCTGAATGACACCAAAGCAAGTAAAAACATTTGTTACATGAAATGATGTTTAGATCAACAAAAAATTGTTTACAGAGAAATCTTTTAAGATTTGACACTTGCAAATGTTGTTTATTGGGTTAAGCTTCAGTGTGAGCAAGGAAGTAGCAGGTAACTCAATGCTGTAACATGCACTCAATAAGTTGAAAGGTGTGTGATGTTGAAGACATTCCCCCAAAAGATCACTTGTACCACCATTTCTCAACAGTTCTTATATTTCTTCAATGTTTGTGAAGCACTATTAGTTCTATTTGTTGATCAAATATTGGATAAACAGTGTTGGTGTAGTAATTATATACACACATAGCTATGCAAATGTGTGCGTGTGTATGTATGTATGTATGTATGTATGTATGTATGTATATATATATATATATATATATATATATATATATATATATATATATATATATATATATGAGTGTGATAAATAGTTTTACAAAGCCCATATTTACAGGTTGTGCACAACTCACTTTACACAACTGTATACATAAGAGGGTGAAAAGGAGAGATTTGGTGTCACATGATTATGAAATGCAAAGAACTATGGGAAATTTTTAACCAAGTTTTTACATTTTTTTTCTTTGCTGGCTGGGAGATAAGGAGAGTTATTTTTAATTCAAATTACAAGTTTATATAAATAATTTTCGGAATAAAAAAAACATGACATTTGTAGGTTAATTTATGGTGTTATTTCTGCTATAATTAAGGATTCTTATAATGTTCTATGTTTTTTTTATCACTGATTTTTAAGTAATATATTGTTTTTTTATATGTTGTTCTAGTAAGGTATATTCTTTCTGTGTGTACATATTGCGCTTTGTTGGAAGTGCAAAGTAAGATGTTTTGACAAGGGCATGAAAGGTTAAAACTGCTCGTTATGATTACAATTCTAACAGCAAATAACTTTAGGCTGATGATCTTTGCAATCATGACACCCAAAGTTCACTCCCACTGTATGACAGCATGACTATTTTATCATGGGCTTGAGTCAACTGTTAATGAAGTTGGGTGCATGAAATTGGATAGAAGAAACCCACTGGATGGAGTATACAGATTGGCAGAATCTGATGAGCCCAAGGATTGCATTGTGCTCCAGGGTCTGCTTTGACATGGTTTCTATGACTGGATGCCCTTCCTTCCTAGTCACACTCACACTGTTTCATGCTGATTCTACCTGAGGATTATATGAAAGGTACAAATGTATGTGAAATACTCAACCACTTAACACTTTGCATTCAACTCCACACTTCATACCCTTGGCCAGTTCCTTCCAAATTTTTTCCCTTTCACTCCGAAAGGCTCCCCACATGCCAAGGGTAAGAATACTTCCAGCTACTTCAAACAAACATGGCTGGTTGATGTGACGATATCCCTTCCATTACACTTCAACAATATAACCTCAGGAATTGCTCCTACATTTACCAAATTGCCTAACGTCCCCTTCTCTACAGGAATATCATGCTTTAGTACACTTTATTCCAAAGAAAGACAGCAACTCTAGCCCAACAAACTTTTGCCCAATTCCTCTCACCTCTAACAAGAAGGTAATGTAGATAGCCATTGACAAGGACATTCTCCATCACCATGAATCAATCCCTCCTCCCTCTCCCCTTAGTGATCACCATTACGGCTTCTGCAGAGCCAGATCCACTGGGGCCCTACTCTCTTATGTCATTCCTCCTCAGCAGGGTCTCGTTTTAGAGATGTTCAGTAAAAGCAATATAGTTGCTTTAGACATCAGCAAAGCAGTCACTATTGTGTCTGGCATGGAAATCCATCAAAACGTCCTGCATATGGGCTCCACCTACAATTTCTTGGGTTGTCAGTTCCACTATTATGACCTCTGGTATGTTCAACCCCTCCTATGTCGACTGACCACTGTGCCCAATACTTGTTCCCTTAGAATATTGGCCCTTCTGGAATCTCCTTCCCGCATACATCTTCCCAGCAGATGTTGATCTGCAACAGTTAACAATCATACCAGTCTTGAAGGGCCTGAAAAAAAACCATAAGTTATATCCCTTCCTCCAGAATCCCCCTCCTCATCATCATCATTTGACATACATTTTCCATCCTGGCAGTGGTTGGACGGCTTGACAGGAACTGGTAGGGTCAGGGGCTGCACCAAGCTCCATAGTCTGTTTTGGATTGGTTTCTATGGCTGGATGTCCATCCTAATGCCAACTACTCCACAGCTACTTGGGTGCTTTTTACATGGCACCAGCATCAGTGCTTTTTATGAGCTGCCAGCACCCACACCAACACTTTTAATGTGGCACCTTGGTTTTACGATTTCAATTCTGTTGTGTGGCTGGGTCTTCTCAAGTACAGCCGTGAACCACATATCTTATTCCTCTGTCATCTCCTTCATAAGGATCAGTGTTTTGAGATCGGCCTTCAGTACTCTGTCCCATGTATTCCTGGGTCTAGTGTATCAAATAACTGCAATATTCATTGTTGAAACTGTTGGTGAATCCACAGACATGCTCTTGTATATATTCTTTAAATGTTGTTATGATGTTTCATGCAACATTCATTGCAGCATCATAGTTACATTTCAAAATAATAAATTCCTTTATATAAAGGAAAATGGTAAAGATGGTTTAAGCTGAAGCCATGGTACCTGCTCAAAACTAAGAATGTAGCTTTGGAAAGGTGCTAGTAAATAAACAAACTGAAAAATGAATAACTTTGATATGAAAAGCCTGTTTCTTAAGGGAATTAAAACAATTTTCCTTCAAAAAAAAAAGAAAAAAAAAAGGAAAAAAAAAAACGAAAGAAAAAAAAGACTACATTCAAGGTACAGGTGTGGCCGTGTGGTAAAAAGTTTGCTTCCCAACCACAGGTTCAATCCTACTGTTTGGTACCTTCAGCAAGTGTTTTCTACTATAGCCCTTGGCCAACCAAAGCCTTGTGAGTGGATTTGGTAAATGGAAACTGAAAGAAACCCATTATATATCATATTATGTGTGTGTGTATGTGTGTTTATGTTTGTCCCCTATCATTGCTTGACAACTGGTGTTGGCTTGTTTACATCCACATAACTTAGCAGTTTAGCAAGAGAAACTGATAGAATGAGTACTACGCTTAAAAAAAAACAAAAACTATCAGCATGGTGGTCAATTTGTTTAACTAGAACCTTCAGGGTGGTGCTTTAGCATGGCCATGGTTCAATGGCTGAAACAAGTAAAAGATAGAGAGATATTTTGAAGCAGTGATATTAGACATAAACCAAATTTCTGTTGTTCCAGTAGTTATGCCTCTGTTATCAAGGTGTGGAAAACACAAATCTTAGTGCTGGCAAACCATTTACAATCTTCAAGAATACTAATAGTCTAAGAATTCTGACATTAATAATGTATGGAGAAATATGTTTCAAGAATCTTGAACAATTTAGTCAAAAAAAAAAAAAAAAAAAAAAAAAAAAAAAAAAGAAAAAAGGGGGAAAGAAAAATATATTTATTAATGAATCTCAACATAGAAAGTAGTTTATTCTCAAGAATGGTGGAAAACAACGACAAGAAATATTCTAAACAGATTAATAAAAAAAGTGCTAACATCTGGGAAGCTATTAAATAACTGAAAGAAAATATCTGGCAAGCAATAAACATCTGTAACTTACTTTAGAGTTTACTGACAGAAGTTATCTGGCAACAGCTGTATGTACCGCTTTTATGATAAGAAAGCAAAAAATATGTCAGCTCGAAGTAAATTAGACATGTTTGCATCAAGCACCTATCTAAATATTACCATAAAGGTCATGAATTCAACCGTAACCTCAGTTATTTGGTTTAGTTTTGTTTTTTTAAACATTGTCAAGATTAGAGTATTAGAGTCAGAATAGCTAGCTATTGATGTTCTGCATTGATTTACCTCTTATATTTAACCCTTTAGAAATTCTAACTGAGCATATCTGGCCAGATCCAGCCATTCACATCTACCCTGCATTGTCATTCTAAAAATAATCATTGCATCATTGAAATCTCAAGCGATGCTGGTGGGGACAAACACACACACACACACACACACACACAATGGGTTTCTTTCAGTTTCCATCTAGCAAATCCACTCATAAAGTTTTGGTCAGCCTCAGGCTATAGTAGAAGACACTTACCCATGGTGCCACACTGGGATTGAACCCGGAACCATGTAGTTGAGAAGCAAGCTTCTTACCACACAGCCACGCCTGTACCCAATGAACGATTAATTCAAAACAATGTGAAGGAATGAACATTACATGCAACAGAGTAACCTGAATACTAAAGGTTTAACCCCTTAGTATTTAAACTGGCCATATCTGGCCCAAATATTCTGTTTTATGTTATTGTATCAGTTTTATGCTCAAATTGGCCAGATCTGGCCTCACACATCATCATCCATTTTCCAGGAAATGGCAAGACCAGGGGCTGCATCAAGTTTCATGTTTTAACTTGGTTTCTACAGCTGGATGTCCTTTCTGATGCCAACCACTTTACAGAGTGTACTGCGTGCTTTTCATGTGGTACCATCACCAGTGCTTTTTAAATGGCACCAGCAACACATCAGTGCTTTTTATGTGGCAACTTGGTTTTAGGATCTCAATTCTGTTGTGGTGGGTTGGTCTTCTTGAGTACACAGCTACCCTATGGTGTCATTTTAAGATTAAACAATCACATCATCAAGTGAAGAAATAAGCATTTCATTTGACAGAATAATCTGAATGCTAAAGAGTTAAACCGTAATGTCCAAGTGTTACAGATTAAAAACATAAACGAAAGAAAAAACTCTTCCATTCAACCTTGATCTGTGCTATTGCATTGTGACTAAGCATGTTTTAACAGTTCCTTCTCATTTCTTATAAAAAACATGTAAATGAAACACACCTCAGTCTCTGCAGAAGGAGAAGCCACATTGACTTTGGTGAGGTTTGAATACAAAATGTAAAAATTAAGAATAAATACAAGGCATTTTTCTGATGTTATAACATGCCTGGCAACCCCCACCCCCCACCGCCTTTGTCTGAAATTAATAATTCCAGTTAGAGTGATGGAAAGACACGATTGATGCTGTTTCCTTTCAAACCTCTATGTACTGTGTTCAAATCTTGACAGTTTGAATGTTGTGGAAAGATAAGAGCATTGATATTTTGAACTAAATCCTTCACAACAGAAGACCTATTTTTCCTTCTTTGATGAAGGGCTGTGCTCAAAATTCAGGGAATTTAGTATGTAATCTTTTTTTATCTTTTACTTGTTTCAGTTATTAGACTGTGGTCATGCTGGGGCACTGCCTAATAGGGTTTTAGTTGAACAAATTGACCCTAGGATATATTTCTTTTAAGCCTAATAGTCTATCGGTCTCTTTGGCTAAATTATGGGAACATAAACACATTAAC
>NC_068994.1:18432286-18442291 GCF_001194135.2 Octopus bimaculoides
TACACAAAAATGAAAATAACACTGACATCTCATTTTAACAGATATATTAACCAAAATAACATTAAAATATCTTGAAATACTAAAGAGTAAATTTATTCAATAAAATTTCCATTGGTTTCAACCACACCCTCCAGATAACTTTGGAATCTCCTGCAACTCTTGGGGATAGTCTCCTTGTTTAATTTGGTGAATGCTGCTTTGATCCTTGCCTTCATTTCATCTTTGGTGTTACAAGGAGTTTTGTTGGTCTCTCACTCAACTGCACCCCACACATAATAATCAAAGGGGTTGCAGTCTGGAGAGTTAGGTGGCCAGATGTTAGGAGTGATGTGGTTGCAGAAATTGTCTGACAAACATGACTGGGTTCTGCTGCTTGCGTGGCATGGTGCAGAGTCCTGCTGCCAAATATAGGGTCTTCCAACAGCCAGCCCCTTGACACAGGGCAGCAATAACTCCTCCAGGCACTTGATGTAGACCTCTGTGTTGAGACTGGGGCTGTGTGGGAAGATGAATGGAGGCATAACATCACCATCATTAGTGATCACTCCAAACACCATGATGTTAACTGGAGGTATGATTTTTATCACTCTTGGTACATGTCCTCAGATTGCACTGTCATCAGATTGACATCCAAACACTCTGAAATGTTTGTATTGGAGCTTCAGGCATGAATGCCATGCAGTACAGTATGTCATTTCTAAATTTCTGGCGGAGTGAATTGTGTCATGGTGCTGTTTTTCTTACAGACGGTGCCCAATTGACTGTATTATACTGTGTAGTCAACAGAATCAAAAACAAACAATGCACATGCGTGAAATTAAAATTATAAAATGACGACAATTTATCCATCACACCCTGTACATACACACATGACAAGGTTTTTACAGTTTCCATCTACCAAATCCACTCACAAGGTTTTGGTTGTTCTTTGTCTATAGTAGAAGACACTTGCCCAAGGTGCCATGCAGTGAAACTGATCCCAGAAACTATGTGGTTGGGAAGGAAGCTTCTCACCACACAGTCATGTCTGTGCTATAATGATAGACTTTCGCTTTTACCAACAAGGTCAAGATTGCTATTATCCCTGCAGACATGATAAAACCAGTACCAGTATCAGTACCAGGTATATAATGGGTTAATTCAATTGACTATTCTCCATATCAATAGATTTATGGCCTTATGACACTGTATGAAATCAATAACAGTTTTATGTCATAGCCTTGTTTGTAAATTTAACTTTACTGCCAATCAAATAATAAAATTGCAGTGAAATCTAATCTGATTGAGTCAAAGGTTAGTTGAGTATTACAAATCGGGGGAATTTGTTTTAGAAATTTCCTGGAAATACCAATAATGGTAGCAACAATAACAACAGTTTAATTTTTACCACAGTATCAAATATAGAGGTTGCATCGGTGGTGATGACAACGGCAACGATGACAGCAACAGAAATTGTTTCAATATCAACAGTATCACTGATACTGAAATAATAGGGAAGGAATTTACACTAATAACATTACCAACAACACCAAAAAAAAAAGCCTTAGAGGGAGGGAGGGGAATAAATATGAGCGTTAATTGATATACTAATACAACAGCTAAAATGCTTCCTCATATGTTAACTATTACTTTTTCGCATTATGACCATAGTTTCTAATGTCAACACTTTACAATAACAAACAGAATATAGAGGCACAATCGTAATCTGAAAGCTAATGAAGCAATTAAATTCCATTAAATCAAACATTGCAAACATCCAATTTGTTGAAAGTAGTGCTAGTGAGCTATAATCAAGCAGACTGATATTCTCCTGTTATAAATTTATTTGATCAATGATGACTGAGACTATATGATGAAACAAAGAACTAGGTATAAATGTTGCATTTATTACAATGTTGTACAGTGCATACTTGAAGCAAAAATTAATGCCATACTTAAGGTAGTTAAACTGGAACATTTGTTTTATAAATAGGTAAATATGCCATACATTTGAGTAAGGCCTATAGAATTCTGGATGTTTTCTGAAATTGTAGAAGAGCCATCAAGAGCAATGGGGAGGCTGTTGAGAAAGCATCTAAATAGGTTTGGTTGTAAAGAGGCGATTGATGGAATCAGTGGGATGCTGGTTGGAGAGTAAACCTATGCTTAATCAACCTGGGTCAGGCCATTTGGACATAGGTATATGTTGAAAGACTTGAAACAACCAGTGACTCCAGGATACAATGCTGATGATGTGTTCAAGTATTGCTTCTGCAGATGTATGTTGAACTTAGTATAACTAGGTTTACAAAGAGAATGGAAAAATACTTAAAAATGGTGAAAATTGTCTATCTGAAATCAAACCTTACTAATCAAGAAACTGCAATGCAGAGCCAAACTGCTCCGTAACACACACACACACACATACATACATACATACATATGCCACAGGAGTGGCTGTGTGGTAAGTAGCGTGCTTACCAACCACATGGTTCCGGGTTCAGTCCCACTGCGTGGAACCTTGGGCAAGTGTCTTCTGCTATAACCTCGGGCCGACCAAAGCCTTGTGAGTGGATTTGGTAGACGGAAACTGAAAGAAGCCCGTCGTATATATGTATATATATATATGTTTGTGTGTCTGTGTTTTTCCCCCCACCATCGCTTGACAACCGATGCTGGTGTGTTTACGTCCCCGTAACTTAGCGGTTTGGCAAAAAGAGACCGATAGAATAAGTACTAGGCTTACAAAGGATAAGTCCTGGGGTCGATTTGATTCGACTAAAGGCGGTGCTCCAGCATAGCCGCAGCCAAATGACTGAAACAAGTAAAAGAGAGTAAAAAGAGTATATATATATATATATATATATATATATCACGTGAGGCTTGTGAGGGTGCATGGCAGTTCCAGTATCTTTGTCTTGTGACCATTTGCACCAATGATGTATTTTTGGTAGCTTCCACCGATAAAGAATTCTTATTCTTGTATTTGCATTATGTGAACAGAATGTCATGATGCAAGTGAAACCTAGACTTTTTTCAAAATACCTTATTTATTATTTTGTTTAATAATCACTGTTTTTTTATTTATTATAATGGACACCATGGGCAAGTGTCTTGTACTAAAATCTCATGTTGACCAATATCCTGAGTGGATTTGAGAGATGGAAAGTAAAAGAAGCCAAAAAACATGTGTATCTCTTTGTCTTGACGTTGTATGATTGTTGTAGATGGGTGTCAGTCATACAAGTCATGTCACTCATTTCCAGTCTTTTGTGAAAAAAATGTCTGATTAAGGGGAACTATTACCTTGCTTGGAAACAGATAAGGCTTGGCAATAGGATGGTTGTTTGGCCATAGAAAATCTGTCCCATGAATTCTGTTTGATCCATGCAAGCATGGAAAAGTGGACATAATGATGATGATGAAAACGCAAGAGAAAGAAAAAAAACCCACATTTTATCAAATATCTTAAAACAAACAAATTCTAAATCAGTCATGTATGCAGGTATTTTGAAAATACCTCACAGAGTGACAACCATGTCCTGCATGGTTATGGACTGCCCATAGGCAAAGCTTAGTACCTGTTCAGCCACCCTGCCAGAGGTATGGTGAAGTCATGGGACTGCAGCATGGTGGATTGTGAAGAGGTAGCAGAAGAGCTCAACTGAGCCAATGGTGATTCTTACACTGATGCTGAGTGGAAGAATCCTAGAAGATCAACTATCAGGATCACCAAGCTTTATCAAGAGAACAACTGCAATGCTTCCATAGGGGTAGAGGCCATGGTTGTGTAACCAGCTAATGAAAGATTTACTATGACTCAAGCTGCCAATTCAAATTCATAATAATGGAATTGGGTTGCGAAAGCAGTGAATAAAAATCATAACAGTTGCAATGAATACACTAAAGACATTTCTTTAATTTTGTTACTTTTGTGGAATGCAACACCCTGAGGAAAACTATATTAAAGTTTAGTAACTCCAAAATAATTTATGTTTAATTAACCCTTACTTAGGTTTAACGAAGATAATATTTTTATGCCTAAATGTTGTTGGCACTCCGTCGCTTATGATGTCGAGGGTTCCAGTTAATCTGATCAACGGAACAGCCTGCTCGTGAAATTAATGTGCAAGTAGCTGAGCACTCCACAGACACATGTACCCTTAATGTAGTTCTTGGGGATATTCAGCATGACACAGTGTGACAAGGCTGACCCTTTGAATTACAGGCACAACAGAAACAAGAAGTAAGAGTGAGAGAAAGTTGTGGTGGAAGAGTACAGCAGGGTTTGCCACCATCCCCTGCCGGAGCCTTGTGGAGCTGTAGGTGTTTTCGCTCAATAAACACTCACAACACCCGGTCTGGGAATCGAAACCGCGATCCTATGACCGCGAGTCCGCTGCCCTAACCACTGGGCCATTGCGCCTCCACTATGCCTAAATAGAGAGAAGAGAAATAATTGCAGTGATGAAGTCTATATGGTTTCTTTTTTAACAATATTAAATAATTCCGAATGAGAAAATCTAGCTAGAAAGTATAAAGGACAACCATAACAATATTTGATAGGAACTTAAATTATAATTTGCATTATTTTCCATACCTGTGATAACTCTGCTGTTGGTATAAAAAAGAGGTGAAATTATCCGACCAATACCTCCCATCTGTTTGCGTATAACACAAAGAAAAGGACATAAACAAATGAACGCTAATTAAGAAATGCAGAACTATCTTTACTTTGAGATACATTTTCTAACACGTCTATAAAACAAACATCAAATTTAAATTTTTTTTAAAAAAGGAGTTTTGACAATTGTGATAGATATTATTAAACAATATTTCTGTCTCAGAAAGAGAATTTGACAGCACAACATTTAAACAAGACAAAAATAAGTTTGTCAACATTTTCAGGACCTTTTTTGTCAAGAAAAAAAAAAAGTTGATTTACTGATTTTAAGAGTCAGTTAACAATCATTTGTTAAAGAATACTATGAAGACAAATAAAGAAACTTTAATACTAAGAAAATCACATTAAACATGAAAGCAATATGAAGTGATGTTAAGAAAAAAGAAGCATTTCTGTGAAGCTCTGAACTGAACAAACTTATGGTCAAAAGCATTCCAGTTTTGACCAACCAATCCTTTATTTAAAGATACAGTGCAACTAGGACTACATTATCAAATGTGTCCTTTGCAACAAGGCTGTTGAGCATGATTTGAGAAAGATTTGGCTGATCGTGATGGCACCTGTGCCCAGTGTCGCCTTCCTGGCCCTTGTGCCGGTGGCATGTGTAAAGACATTCGAGCGAGATCATTACCAGTGCTACTAGACTGGCTCCTATGCAGGTGGCACGAAAAATACACCATTTTGAGCATGGCCATTGCCAGTACCGCCTGACTGGCCTTCTTGCCGGTGGCACGTAAAAGCACCCACTACACTCTCGGAGTGGTTGGCGTTAGGAAGGGCATCCAGCTTTAGAAACTCTGACAAATCAGATTGGAGCCTGGTGTAGCCATCTGGTTCACCAGTCTTCAGTCAAATCGTCCAACCCATGCTAGCATGGAAAGTGGACGTTAAACGATGATGATGATGATGATGATGATATATATATATAAATATATATATATATATATATATATATATTTATTTATTTATGTGTTTCAGCCAAGTGGCTGCGGTCATGCTGGTGCACCACCTTGCTATATATATATATATAGCAAGATGAACTATAATTTTAAAGAAGTTTTCTTGGCTTAGCCTTTAGCATGTTAATATATCTGCTACTAGAAAACAAAATCAAATATCTCACTTTCTAAGATAAATTCAAACATTAAGTATTTATTTAGTATACTATCATTTGCAATAATTTATCAATGAACTGATATTTATTTGTATATCTTAAGCGATCAAAAGAGGAAAGAAAAAAAAAATCTAGCAAAAAGGGAACCACTTATAAACAGTTAAATGTTTATTTCCTTGATTAAGGTACTAACCACATACCAATTTCCTGCTTTCTTCATAAGCTTACATTTCAATATACATACACACAGCAGAAACTTTCATAAACTGAAGTAGTTAACTGGATCTAGTTGAGGAACATTTCTGCATTCAGCAAAGAGCTCCTTGAATAGATATAAGGATGAATATGTTCACAAGTCACAGGTGATTCATCAAAGTCAATTCTATATTCTGGACATTTGCAGACTTAGGAGGGAAAAAAGATAAATCTTTATTTACATCAGTCGTTCTCAACCATTTTTTTTACCTCTGGACTCCTTTGACTCTAATTTTACTCTACTGGACCTCCATGTCCAAAAAAAAATACAATAATAGTTGTATAATTAAATACTATTAGGAATTGAGCGGAGGCGCAATGGCCCAGTGGTTAGGGCAGCGGACTCGCGGTCATAGGATCGCGGTTTCGATTCCCAGACCGGGCGTTGTGAGTGTTTATTGAGCGAAAACACCTAAAAGCTCCACGAGGCTCCGGTAGGGGATGGTGGCGAACCCTGCTGTACTCTCTCACCACAACTTTCTTTCACTCTTTCTTCCTGTTTCTGTTGTACCTGTAATTCAAAGGGTTAGCCTTGTCACACTGTGTCATGCTAAATATCCCCGAGAACTACGTTAAGGGTACACGTGTCTGTGGAGTGCTCAGACACTTGCACGTTAATTTCACGAGCAGGCTGTTCCGTTGATCGGATCAACTGGAACCCTCGACGTCGTAAGCGACGGAGTGCCAACAACAACAATTAGGAATTGTATTAAAAAAAATTAACATGTTTGGCATGGCTGTATGGTAAGAAGTTTGCATAAAAGTAATAAGGTTACTGAAAACTTTATGAAGATCAACAGAAATTTCATCAAAAGTATTTGGATGCTGACTAGGAGTTGATTGAAGGTGGAAGATTTCAAGTGGAAAGTGATAGTGATGTGCCTCAAATGAAAGGTGTGGTACTCAATCAGCTGAGGATAGTAGTAGTGATGCAATATTGGTACTAGATAAACAGATTGCCAATTCCAAATAGTATCGTCAATTTTTAGGCATTTCTGTTAAGTAGTTTTCAGTCAGTTTCTCTTGAGATGTATTTTTTCTGTTTTACATGTTGAGTTCAAGTACAAACACTAAATATCTCCTCGTGTTCAGCACTGATAAGGGTAAATAACTTATACTTATTCCCAGTAGCAGGGTGAACTAAGACAAATGCAATCAAGCAACTTGTCCATTGGCCACATCTACAGTCAACCACATATCTACCAAGCCCAATCCATAATGTAACATCTGGTTAAAATAGCTATGATTCTATTTGCCAGTGACTTTTAGCATTCAGATTACTCTGGCAAATGTAATGCTCTTTTATACACATTGTTTTGAACTAATCATGCATTATCTTGTGACTTCAAGATTTCAATGATGTGATTGTTTGTTTTTACAATGACATTGTAGGGTAGGTGTGAGATGTTGGATCTGGCCAGTTTGAACATAATAGAGGCAGAATATTTTGGCTGGTTTAAATGCTAAAAGGTTAATATTTTATTTATAATTCAACATACACTTGTCTTTTTTTTACTGTAAAAGCTATATTTAGAAATGAGAGTGTGTTCTCCCTTTGTTTCAAACTTGTGTAAGGCTCTGATTATGAATACTTGGCACACACTCATTTATGGCTCTCTGTAGGATTTTCGAGCGAGATCGTTGCCAGTGCCCCTGGACTGGCTTGTGCGGGTGGCACATAAAAGACACCATTCCGAGCGTGGCCGTTTTCGTGCGGGTGACACGTAAAAGCACCCACTACACTCTCTGAGTGGTTGGCGTTAGGAAGGGCATCCAGCTGTAGAAACTCTGCCAAATCAGACTGGAGCCTGGTGTTGCCATCCGGTTTCACCAGTCCTCAGTCAAATCGTCCAACCCATGCTAGCATGGAAAGCGGACGTTAAACGATGATGATGATGATGGGGCACTGTCTTCGTCCAATCTAGAAAAAAATATATATTCTTCTGTTGTCACTGATAATATCAAAACAAATTATTAACAAAGTGCAAGTTAATTATTCCACAAAGAGTTAAAATTGCAATAATTTGACCTTTAAAGCTTTGTCATTTTACTTAGTATAGTTGTCAGATCTATAAAAGCAATGACACAGAAGAATATCAATTTGCATCAATATATTTTTGTTTACACTTTTTGGTTGTGCTTTGTGATCTTTATTTCATACAAAAAAAAAAAAAAGAAGATTATTTCATGTCTTCATCAATCAACTGGCAAAGTTGTTGGAGTATTGGATAAAATATGTTGTCTTTGTTCCAGCTCTCTGTGCTCTGAGTGCAAATCCCAGAATGATCAATTCAGTCTTTCATCCTTCTGTAAACTTTAACCTTTTAGCATTTAAACCAGCTACATTCAGCCCAAATATCCTACCTCTTTTATGTTCAAAACTAGCCAAATCTGGTCTCTCATACCTATCCCTACAATGTCCTTCTAAAAATAAACAATTACATCATCGAAATCTCAAAACTATGAGATACTCTTTTTACTCTTTTACTTGTTTCAGTCATTCGACTGTGGCCATGCTGGAGCACCACCTTTAGTCGAGCAAATCGACCCCAGGACTTATTCTTTGTAAGCCTAGTACTTATTCTATCGGTCTCTGTTGCCGAACTGCTAAGTCACGGGGACGTAAACGCACCAGCATCAGTTGTCAAGCGATGTTGGGGGGACAAACACAGACACACAAACATATACACACACCCACACATACATACATATATACGACGGGCTTCTTTCAGTTTCCGTCTACCAAATCCACTCACAAGGCTTTGGTCGGCCTGAGGCTATAGTAGAAGACACTTGCCCAAGGTGCCACACAGTGGGACTGAACCCGGAACCATGTGGTTGGTAAGCGAGCTACTTACCACAGAGCCACTCCTACACCTAATGCATGATTAATTGAAAACAATATGAATAAATAAGCACAGTTCTCTCTCTTTCTCTTTCTCCAGCTGTCATATCCTTGATGCTCCATTATATCAAGGGTGAAAAGGCTGAGATGGTGTCTACATCTGCTCACAACCATATAGAAGTCTTCAACAAATGCATGGTACATTCTAACAACTAATCCTTGATTGTAAGGGATGATTGTTTTCTTCCACCCCAAAATGGTACTAGAACTAGTGTTACAGTTAACGAAGGGTTGAAGGTTCTTAAATAAACATCATCAGTGCTGAATATCCAGAAATTGTGGAAACATCTAATTCTTAATGTTCTAAAGTGTTCAGCAACAAAAGGCCCACACAGTTGCACACTTTCAGTAATGATCTCTAATTCTCTCAAGAGCAATACTTTGATATACTGGGAGACATATCTCAGCTATTTAATACTATGAAATTCAGGATCACTATGTCATTGCATCTTCTGGAAAGTAAAACTGAATAAAGGAAGGACAAAAAATGAGAGAGACTACCATAACAACCATGAGAGTAGCTAAGGTATTGTGGATTCTGTAGTTATGAGTGAGACTGAGATGGCAGTATTTTGAAGAATTAACAAATTTATTACTTATAAAATGACTTTCTATCACAGCACTGAACAAAGACTAATCATAAGCAAGATAAGCTTGTCCCTGGTTGAGCTTGAACATCAGGCTTTTGGTTAACAACCGTATGTGCTAACTGATTGTGTCACAGACATAATGTGACATATCTGTCTTGGGTAGGCTTGAACCTTCAATCTTTTGGCTGACAGATGAATGTGCTAATCAATTATGCCACAGAGATAGATTAATGTGATATGTCTGTCCTGGGCAGGCTTCAACCACCAACCTTTTGGTTGACAGCTGAATGTGCTAACCAATTGTACCACAGAGACAATTAAGTGTATTTACTGAAAATTCATAGTAAGCTGTTCAGAAATCATGATAATACATTATTTATACAAGCAAAGAAAGCCAAAGAAAAACAAAGGGAAATTTTTGAAGAAGCTTAGAAAAAGAAATCTTTTCTCAAATGTATAAAAAAACAATATTTAAAAA
>NC_068994.1:18442565-18448260 GCF_001194135.2 Octopus bimaculoides
AGTGATGTTATTTCTGAGAATAGAACAAATTTGGATTTCATAATCAGTAAAGCAGAACGGAAAATTAGCAGTCTCTCTGGCTCTACCCTTCACTCAAGATACTATATGTGTGTATGTGTCTGTGTGTGTGTGTCTAAGGTGAACCATCTCTATATTAACAATAAAAATATTACAACAAAAGATAAGAGGTTCCATTGTTTGTCCAACCTCTCTATATGCATATGATCTATGTGCAGGGGATTTTACATATACAACCCCACCCACAAAAAAAAAAAAAAAAAACTGATGGAGTACTCAATACATAGCATAGAGTAAAAGTAAGTACTGTCTTCAGCCCTAGGACTTGCAGGGCTGGTTACCTGGTTTTCATAGCATATAAGTGACAGAGATCACAACAGGGCATCATTCATCACAGGATTACTCATTTACAGCTGAATGGACTGAGCAACATGAAATGTTTTAATCAAAAACATGATGCACTGCCCAGCCAGGGAATCGAAACAATGCTCTTATGATCATGAGTGCAACACCTTAACCACTACGCCATGCATCTTCACAGCATACAGGATATAATTATATTTAATTGGTTGATACTTTCTGCCATTACATTTAAACTTCACAAATTTTGAGCTATCAGCTGATCATGCCAGGCCATAATGAAAAGCATGCCTTAATTCAAGATGACACTAGGACCTCAAAGCTGAATTGGTTAACGCAGAGCATGCAAATCATACACAAAGGGTAATAATTCACAACAGCTGTTCACACATACACAGAATGTATGTGTGTGAGTGTGTGTGTGTGTGTGTGTGTGTGTGTGTGTGTGTGTGTGTAACTCTATGTATAGTAACAGTAGTACTTCGTTTATAGATGCCAGAAAAAGGAATATAATCTCTTTCCTCTCTTCTCTGTTTGTTGAAGAAGATAAGCGTATGTGAACTTCACCCATCTATATCACATGCTTGTGCATATATCTATATTCCATATGTATACTTGTGTAGGTTCGTAAAACCTATATACATACATAAGTATACATATATGTGCGTTCTTGTGTGCACATATATGTATGTGTGTTTAAGTAGGTCGTGTTTATATTTTTAATCATTTGGAATTTTTCCTACCAGGAAAGAGCTGGTTTTTAACAAAAATAAATAAATAAATAAATAAAAAAATAAAACCCTACAATTTTTGGTTAAATAAAATGATACGTGTTATGTGTTCAACTTCAGAAAAGTTTTGTGCATTTTTTTCTGCTCAATTTACAGATGTTTTTTCAAAATGGATTTAACTGGTCATTTGCCTGAAAATTGTAACTTTTCAAGATTGTCACTTGAACACTTCATTTATATAGCCAAGTACAGCTTATTCAATGAACTTGTACCAATATTAAAAGCTATTACTATTTTTATTGCAAACATGGTGATGTAGTGACCAATATGGTTCAGTGTTAGACAGAATAGTGACACTCTTATACATTCTGAGTTCAAATCCTACGGAGACAGACTTTGCATTTCCACCTCTTAGTTTCACAAAATAAGTATCAGGTATACACTGAGTTAATCCCAGATAACTACACCCTCTTCCTCTTGTGAAAAAAACCCTTATATATATATATGCTGGTGCCATATAAAAGGCACTAAGCACTCAAGTGGTTGGCATTAGGAAGGTCATCTAGTGGATTGAGTCATCGCCATCATTATGTCCATTTTCCATGCTGGCATGGGCTGGATGGCTTGATGAGAACTGGCAAGGGGATGCACCTGGTTCCATAGCCTGTTTTGGCTTGGTTTCAACAGCTTGATGCCCTTCCTAATGTCAAGCACTCTACAGAATGTACTGGGTACTTTTTATGTGACACCATCACCAGTGCTTTTTATGTGGTACCAGCGCACACCAATGCTTTTTACATGGCACTTCTGAAAATATTACTTGCTCCACATTGACTTTGGAGTGATGGAAGGCTAAGTTGGTCTTGACAGGATTTGAACATAAAATTTAAAGGAACATAACGTAAACACTACAAGGTATTTTGTGTTGTGCCTTACCAAATAAGCTGATCATTTTATTCCTTCTTTAATGTCATTATTTATCTAGCTGTTATATTTCTGAGTTCAAATTTCACTGAGGTCGACTTTGCCTTTCATCCTTTCAGTGTCAATGAAATAAGTACCAGTTACACATTGGGGTTGATGTAATCAACTAGCTCCCTCTCTTAACATTTCAGGCCTTGTGCTTACAAAGATTACATTTCTCATTACATCTCATTCTTTGTCAGTTTTGTCAATTTCTTTGACTCTGCACATGTAACGCTTTCTTCTTTCTCCCGACCTTGCTGTAAATCACCATAATTAGTATTGTTGTTTACATTATCTGGTTAACAATTTCAATGGAATGAAAAGAGAAACCAAAAAAAAAAAAACAAAAAAAAACACCCAAAAAACAAAAAAAAAACCAAACCCAAACGACTGTATTTACAATTGATAAAGTACTTTTTGAGGATGGTTAATGCATTGAAAAGATGCAAAAATATTTAAATGCCTCCTCGTGTATGACGTATTTGTATGTAATCTATATTTGTACATTATATATATATATATGTATATATATATATATATATATATATATATATATATATATATATATATACATATACATACATACATATATATATATATACATATACATACATACATACATACTCACACACATGTACATACATTAACAACACAATCTTTTTGAAGCAGAAAGAAATAATTTTCCTGATGTCTTCTTAAAAGGAATGTAAGTTGGTATAAAGTTACGTCAGAAACCGCAGACATATGTTGAACATATTGGGGCAACATTATACATAGTAGATTAGGAATTAGCTCTGCTACCATGTTTGTATATACAGCCAGGAGCTGTGCTCTGCTGAAATCAGCAAAATAAACAGTTTTAATACTGAGTAATAATTTTAAGTTCCTTTCATCCGTATCAACATTCTTATCATTATTATCATTATTTCAACTGATGGTTTTTGTTCCTGAAACCAACATAAGAATTATATGGGATTCTGCAGCATGGCCTATCATCATTCTTTCCATTCTCTTGTCAGAAGAACTTATACTCTTACTATATCTTTCTTGGAGTGTGTTTCTACTATGGCTATCATCTAATTGAAGCAGAAAACAAAAATAAAGTAAGGAAGGCAGGGGAAGAAATTTGTGGTACCTGATCTGAAAATATTGGGTCTTCTAGATAAAATGACATAAGATTGAGAAGAATGGTTATAGAAAATACCCACTTATATGTGAATTTATGTACTAATCCCTCTCAGGTTTTGTATGACAAAATATAAAAGATAATTTGAACGTACATAATTATATAATTCATATATATAACCTAAAATCCTAATGGGAATGGCTTACTTTTCAGTCAAGCTGAAGTTAATCAAATAAATCCTGCCAATAAATTTGCATCCTTTTTGTCAGTTTAAGAAAATATAACCTAATACAATTAGTGTGAATACCTGTGGCCTAGTGGTTAAGGTGTTGTACTTGCAATTGTAAGATAATGGTTTCAATTCCTTCTTTAGAGTAGAGAAAGGGTTGGCTATGACAACATCTAATGCTTTGTTGTTAAGATGTTAGAGTGTAATTTGAGGAAAATTTGGTTATTTCTAGCATGGAGAGTCCATCATCAGCTTTGTCACTTGCTACATCTAGTGATATAATAGGATTTATTAAACATCAAATGGCTAGGAGGGTCCATTTGAGTAAAATAGGAATCAAAGGGGTCAATAGGCAAAAAATAGTTGAGAACCACTAGGTTAGAGAGTGAGTGTGCAAGTGAAGTAAAACAAGTAAATGGGAGTGGTTAGCTTTCTGTTCTTAATTGTACTGTTTCAGTTGTCTTTAATCCCATCATCATGTAATGTCTGTTTTCCATGCTAGCATGATAAGTCTGACAGGATCTGGTGAGCTACAGAGCTGCTCCAGGCCTAAACCTTCAGCAAACTGTAAGTGCATCATGTCACTATATGAGTTGTCTCCTCTCTCAATTCGACACAATGCACCAGCAGCTACAGGGCAGAAAACTTGAATGGCTACATGATGTGCCTAAGTGTTCTAACAGTTAATGTCAGCTTTGGTATGGTTTCTGTGGCTGGATGCCCTTCTTAACACTAACTACCTTACAGTGTGTACTAGGTGCTTTTTCCATGACACTGGCACTAGTAAAGTTACCAAGTAGCTTGAAAGACATGGTAAAGAAAGGAGAAGAACATAAAAGGTAAAGGATGAAACCATAGGACTTTTTTTTTTCTTGTACTGGTCTCTAAATAGCTACAGAAGGAATTTTCCAAATATGTACTTTTGAATTCTAATGTGGCAAGGGCTTTCAGTTAGATGCCTTCTGTACTGGCAACAAATGAAGACGGTATCAGAGGTTGCATGGTGCATAACACCACAAACAAACAAACATAAAACTCAAGCTAATAGGGAGTCTCTATGTATGGCTTGACCTTCTAGAGATAACAGCTAAATCTCTCTCAAATTACAACCTATTGTCTTAGAAAAAAAAAGTATATTGGAAAGTGTTGCCTAAGTTACACTGTACATGAAAATAGTAAAGAATGTCATAGCTAAAATGCTTTTGATCACAGGTCTGTTTCCATTGGGGTTGGTTACTCAATAACAAATGTAAAGTATCTCAGCCATATATATAAATGCAGTGACAAGATCCTTTCACCTACATCTGGTAAGGCTAAACATATCCATTGATTACAAAGCAGGAAAAAAATAAAGGGTGAGTGAGCAAAAAGTTATTTCCTACACAATAATATTGTGGTTAAACATTGTGATATGGTATGATTCAATAAAATGCTTATATCAGTAATAGATTGGAAACTGTGGAGAAATATTTGTCTTGCTCTCACAGAAGAGTAAAATGTAATTAAGGTTGGATTCCTAGAGGAACAACTGAGAAGCAGATCAAAACGAGATAGTTGGAAACTAGTCAACAAAATATCAAACATACTGATGGTGACTAAATAGAGAAATAATTAATTTAGTAAAATAAATTTTACATTAAATGTTTGTGGTCAAATTTTATAATTTGGCTTTTATTAAGAGTTACCAGATATCACAGGAGACTTGTGTGTTTATTAATGTTAATGGAGTTCCAGCTTGTTTTTCCTGCACAGTTTGTCACACAGAATAATAAACCTGTAGGCTATTTCTAATATCCTCTGTTCCTAAGCGTGCTGTTTCAGTTATTCTTTAATCATAATGAGACGCAGTAGCTAAATGATTAAAGCATTAAACATTCTTCCACATAGCTACCAGTGGGAATTTTTTTTCAAATTCAGATATTTGCTTTTTAACAAGTTAAAATTTTTCAGCAAGAATCCCTCTGTACAGTTAACAAAGCAAGCTGCTATGAGGTTGGATTATTACACAACATCAGCATGTGGACAAAAGCCACCAGATTAATGTTTCTTGCCTTAACTATACAATGCAATACTTAAATAAAGTTTCTGTTCTTGAGCATGGCTGTGTGGTGAGAAATTTGTTTCCCAACAACATGGTTCCATGTTCAGTTCCACTGTGTAGCACCTAGGAAAAGTGTCTTCTGCTACAGCTTCAGACTGACCAAAGCCTTGTGAGTGGATTTGGCAGACCAAAACTGAAAGAAGCCCATCGTGTATATTATATAT
>NC_068994.1:18448313-18457961 GCF_001194135.2 Octopus bimaculoides
ATATATATATATATATATATATGTATGTATATATATATATATATATATATATATATATCTATATCTATGTGTGTATGTTATGTCTGTGTTTGTCCCCCCGCCACCACTTGACAACTGGTATTGGTGTGTTCATGTCCTTGTAACTTAGTGATTCGGCAAAAGAGACCAATAGAATAAGTACTAGGCTTAAAAAAAAGTCCTGGTGTCAATTTGTTCAACTAAAATCCTTCAAGGTAGTGCCTTAGCATGGCCACACTCAAATGACTGAAAAAAGATAAAAGATATGGGAAATCATAAGCCATCAGTTTATTGCTATCTTCATGCCTCTAAATAATGCTGAATGGAGTCTTTAACTCCATTCAGATTTGGCATTCAGATTACTCTGCAAAATGTAATGCTTATTTATGCACATTATTTTGAATCAATCTTATATTCTCTTGCAGCTTTGAGATTTTGATGATGTGATCATTTAGTTTTAAAATGACATTGCAAGAGTAGATGTAAATGGCCAGATCTGGCTGGTTTGAACACAAAACAGGTAGAATGTCTGAACTGGATATGGCTGGTTTAAATGCTAAAGGGTAAAGGAAGGAACATTTTCAATATTCGTTTCAAATTATACAAACATCAGTATTTTTGTATGCAAATCAAAATTTATTTAACTGTAGAAAAAATATGAAGAAATTGTATTTTGTTTTATTTTATGTCATTAAAAACCATATATATTAAGAAACAACTTTGATACAAATTAATTGATTCACTAATTTATTCCCATTTATTATTAAAGGACACATTAAAGTGGATGAGCTGGCAGAATTGTTAGCTTCTATGTATGTCCTTATGGATAATAAAAAATTAAGAATTGTAAGCACACTGGATGGAATGCTTAGTGGCATTTCGTCTGTCTTTATGTTCTGAGTTCAAATTCTGCTGAGGTCAATTTTGCCTTTCACCCTTTCGGGGTCAATAAAATAAAATACCAGTTGAACACTGGGTTGATGTAATCGACTCATCCCCTCTCCCAAAATTGCTGCTCTTGTGGTGAAATTTGAAACCATTATAAAAGGACACATTGAGAAGTGTTAAGCTAAGGAAATTCAAGATGGTCTGAACAAAAAAAAAAAAAACATTTGAAAAATCTTTTGGTAAAAAGATGATGCTTTATTCATATTCCTTTTACAATTCAAATGAAGGTGCATGGCTTAGTGGTTGGGGTATTTGGCCCAAAACTGTAAGGTCATGAGTTCAATTCCTGGGGATGTGTCGTGTCCTTGAGCAAGGCACTTTATTTCATGTTGTTCCAGTCCACTCAGGGGGCAAAAATAAGTAGTACCTGTATTTCAAAGGGCAAGCTTTGTCACATTCTGTGTCACAGTGAATCTCCTTGAGAACTACGTTATGGGTACATGTGTTTGTGGAGTGCTCAACCACTTGCATGTTAATTTCACAAGCAGGTTGTTCTGTAGAGTGGATCAACTGGAACCCTCATCATTGTAACTGCAAAGTGCCAATTATTTACAACCCAAGGAGAATGCCAGTTGCTTTATCTGCTAGAAATAGCAATAAAATCTTCATATCACACACTGTCACTTGAAAAAGAAGAGAAATGTTAGATAACGTAGCCCCAGATAACTCTAAATAGATGGGATAGTCATGGTTGGAATGCATTTAATTATAGGTCTGCTTGATTAAGGTCATGAAGAACACCACCACCCCCCTTTTCTAGTAACTAATGTGATAACTTTGGATTAATTTATTTCAGTAATTAAACAGCAATCAACAGAATTTGTTATGATATTTAATAATTACACATGCAGTATTATTATATAAACCCTTATTCCAGTTCTTATTTAATCATTCTTATAATACATCCCATTTTTACTTCCTCTATACTCCCTGTTGATTTATTGAAACTTGAAATGAGTAACATCTATTTTTAACACCAATTCATTTCTTTCATACTGTAGAATTAGCGTCGTCGTCGTCGTCGTCGTCTTCGTCTTCGTCATCGTCATCGTCATCATCATCATCATCATCGTTTTAACATCTACTTTTCCATGTTTGTATGGGCCAGACAGAATTTTGGTGAGGCAGATTTTCTTCAATAGGATGCCCTTCCTATCACTAACCCTCACTAGTTTCCAGTTAAGGCAATATTTCCCCATGACCAGATGTGTTTTCATAGAAGATTGAGAAAGAAGGACACTGCTTGTATGAAGGTGACACTCGTTTACAACTATCATGTGATGTCAAGACAAGGTGACAGTAACATACACACATACATATATATATGACTGGCACTCTGTTGGTTACGATGATGAGGGTCACAGTTGATCTGATCAATGGAACAGTCTGATCCTAAAATTAATGCACAAGTGGGAGACTCAAGGAGATTCAGTGTGACACAAAATGTGACAAGGCTGGCCCTTTGAAATACAGGTACTACTCATTTTTGCCAGCTGAGTAGATTGGAGCAACGTGAAATAAAGTGTCTTGCCAAAGGACACAACGCATCCCCAGGAATTTGAACTCATGACCATTATGATCGGGAGCCAAATACTGTAAACATTAAGCCACGTGCTTTCACTACACACACACGATGAGCTTTTTTCAGTTTCTGTCTACAAAATTCACTCAAAAGGCTTTGGTTGACCTGAGGCTATAGTAAAAGACAGTTGGGACTGAACCTAAAACCATGTATTTCGGAAGCAAACTTCTCACCACACAGCCACACCAAAAGTGATTTTTCCAAGACAGGAAAAAAAAGAAAAAAAATGAATAAGAGTATTATTCACATTCTGTAAAAATATACGTATCTGAATCTCTATAGACAAAGAAAGGTATATACATTTGAAGAGATTAGTTCTTTCATCTTCATGGCACTAAAAATGATGGGCTGACAGATTGATCCAGCCATCGTATAAGGATTGCTTGTTTTTGTTATTTCTGTGTGCTTTTTGTTTTTCCTCTTACCATTTGCAAAAGATGTTTTCATATTGAAATACAATTGATAGGAGGAATAAAGACGTATGCGATAATGGTACTCCCAAGAGTTAAACTGGAATTAAGATTGAATAAAAAGACATCTAAGACAAGAGTCAAATATATTGTTAAGTAGTATTGCTTTTCACAAGAATATTCCAAAGATTAACATACTTTGAAGTCAATGGGAGTGGAGTTAATAATGCCTCGTTGATAATGTATGCATTTTATTTGAGGGAAGTTGAAGTGATACAGAGAGAAGAGGGAGGGAAATAGATAGCAAGAGAGAGAGAGAGGAATGGGGAGAAAGAGAGAGAAAAGAAAAGGGATGAGAGAAAGGAAGGAGGAAGAGAGAAAGGAATGAAGATATAGAAGGAGGGGAAAAAGAATGGAGTAAGGTTGCATACACCTGAAATAAACATTGAAATGATACTACAATAAAAATTACAGGTATTAAATATTTTATAAAAGCTGAAGACACAGCATATCAAGAGCAAGCTGTGTAGTGGCACAAGACAGTGCCTACTGGAAGAGTTTGTTATATCTGAGAAATGCTGATAAGTATTTAGAACATTAGAAGGATCAAGAACAGATTAAATCCGATGTAGCTATGCGGAAAATAACTAATAAAGAAGAACTTAGAGGAAAAAGGCAATGAATATAATTGCTGCCAGAGTATGGATGTGTTAAAGGAAAGTGAGAATGTTAATAAAAGCCAATGTCACGGAGCTAGAAGTTTACATGGAAACTAGCTAAGAATCGAGAAATATATTGGAGATTGTCAGAGTGACCTTATCTAACAAAATGCTGGCATAGAAATATAGATATTACAACTTTATGTCATCTATGGGAATAACAAAAAGTTTAATACTGGATTTTATTCCCCAAATAAATTATTTCAAAGCAGCCATAAAATTTATCAAGTCTTTGTAATGTTAAGTTGGTTGATGAATATGGTAATTGAAATATCTAGTTAACTTCCCTGAGCACTGAAAGCGTAGTTTAGATATCAAACATCAGTGCATGTCACACAAATATTTATTTTATCAAAAATAAACACCACTTCTTTAACCGTTTAGCATTCAAATGTGATGCTTATTTATTTACATTGCTTTGAATTAATCATGCATTATCTTGTGGCTTTGATATTTTGATGATGTGGTTGTATATTTTTAGTTTGATATTGTAGGGTAAGTGTAAGAAGCCAGATCTGGCCAGCTTGAACATAAAACAGATAGACTGTTCGGGGCCAGATATGGATGGTTTAAATGCTAAAGGGTCAATTATTAAGACAAATAATCTGGTGCTTTAAAAACACAACAAAAAAGAGGAAGATGAAAAAAAAAAAACAACAAAAGAAAAAAAAAACTATGTGAGTGAGCAAATTACTTCTTCTTTAACCAATCAATTTCACAGCTAGTATTTAAATTGTGCTTTCTCTTTAGTATAAAACATTTAAAAATAGTCAGTTGTTTGATCTGCTATGCTTCAGCACCTTTATAAAATTATGGTATGTTGCAGCAAGCTTCAAAGAGTGAAAGTAAATGTTAACTATTTGTTCAGGTTGTAAAAAATCATCTACAGTGATATGTATATATATTATATATATGTTATAATAAAGAAATTAGAAAACGGGGAGAGATATTTAATTCATGTTACTCCATCCTCCTCTTGAAATCAAACATTCTTTCATAGATATTTTCAAATATATTCTCTAAACCAATTTACAATTTGGAAATAGCTTTTGATGTGACAAGCAGATGGACTGGATGTCTATGGTAGTTTCCATGAATTAATTGCTAATTTTATTTTGGCCATAAATCAAGTTGGCCTGCTTTTCATTTCACATCAGATTTAATATCTGAATGGATTCTGTTTGGGAGTCTGCTGGGCCATCACTTCTCATTTTCCATATCACAAACTGCAATTTCATTCTGCAAAGCTGTCCCAAGCAATAAAACAGAAATATAGCAGGAGAAAAAGAAAGAAAGAAAGAGAGAGAGAGAGAGAGAGATAAAAACAAAACAGAAACATTCTAAATTATATCTCTTCAGCAAAGCACTAAGATGAAATTGCTTTGACTTTTATCAGAAACTTTCCATAACAAGCAGTAGAATTCTAAAGATTTCTTTATCACATGTATAATGTGATTATTTTAAGAGATGTGGACAAGAGGATGTGTCGTGTCAAGATGTATACTGTATAAAGAAACTCATCTTTATGTGGTAAACCTGAATAAATCTTGTGAATGAATACGTGAAAGGAGAAATAGATATTTAGTGCTGATACAAGAAGCGGAAGGAAACAACCTATATACTACCATCATAACACATCAACAAATAATACAGAATGTAGATCACTATCATCGCTGAGTAGCAGTATTTAGATACGTCCCTTTACAACCTGAGTTCAATTCCAGCTGAAGTCAACACTATAATTCTTCCTTCTGTTAACAAGACAAAAGTACCAGTCAGTAAAAGAAATACTAATTCTAAATTGGGATTGATATGGTAGACTATAGGCGCAGGAGTGGCTGTGTGGTAAGTAGCTTGCTTACCAGCCACATGGTTCTGGGTTCAGTCCCACTGCATGGCACCTTGGGCTAGTGTCTTCTACTATAGCCTCGGGTTGACCAAAGCCTCGTGAGTGGATTTGGTAGAGGGAAACTGAAAGAAGCCTGTCGTATATATGTATATATATATATATATATATATATATATATATATGTGATGTGTGTGTGTATATTTGTGTGTCTGTGTTTGTCGCCCTAGCATTGCTTGACAACCGATGCTGGTGTGTTTATGTCCCCGTCACTTAGCGGTTCGGCAAAAAGTGATTGATAGAATAAGTACTAGGCTTACAAAGAATAAGTCTCGGGATCGATTTGCTCGACTAAAGGCGGTGCTCCAGCATGGCCACAGTCAAATGACTGAAACAAATAAAAGAGTAAAAGAGAGTAAAGACTATCCATCCCAAGCTCAAATATCTAACATTGTGCTGATGTAAGCAACAGCGATCATTGGCAGAATTATTATCACACCAGGCAAAGTGCTTAGTGGCATTTTGTCTATCTTTACGTTCTGAGTTCAAACTCCACCGAGGTAGACTTTGCTTTTCACCCTTTCAGGGTTGTTAAAATAAGTACCAGTCAAGTACTGGGGTTGATGTAATCGACTTGCCCTTCACCTGAAGTTGCTGGCCTTGTGCCAAAATTTGAAACCAATATTATTGTCATTGATGGAAGAGCAAGCAAAATGTATTGCGGAATACAGCTGTATCTAAAAAGTAAAATAGTCACCACTTGAAAGTGGATGTTGCATTAGAACACACAAACACTGCGATATTAACCAAGAGAGAAAAACTCTCATATGGTTTTACAGTGCATAAGAGCACATAGTAGGCTATTGCCAGTGGCAGACATTCAGCACCACTTCTGCTATCAGTACTACCAAATCATGTGATTTCGGCCTCTTTTGGCCTTGACCTGGCAGCTGAAGCAGTGGTGATTGTCTGCCACTGGTAATAGCTATGATGTGCTTTTATGCACCAAATAGCCATATATACCAAGAGCCATATAAGAGTTTTTCTCTCTTTGTAAATATTGCAGTGTTTGTGTGTTCAAGTGCAATATCCATGTTTAAGTGATAATTATTTTACCTTTCGATATTAATACTGCTTCTGTCACTCTATTTATAGCTACATCTCTTTATATTCTGGATTCAAATCTTACCAAATATTGAAATTGAAGTGATCAGCTATACATCTTCCCACAAAAAATTGGCTCTATACTTATCAACAGAGTACTGGGAAAAATGTTTGACAGTATTTGGCTATGTACCTTTAAATATTGGTTGGATAGTTAAGAATTTAGCTTTGCAGCCATGATATCTCATGTTTCATCCCACTGCATGGTATGTTGGACAACTCCAACCTTGTGAATAAAATTGGATAGGTGGAAACTGTGTGGAAGTCTATCAGATGGATTGTACCTGTAATTCAAAGGTACATCATAGTCATGGAGAGTTGCCAGGGCTCTATTTGTCGTTATTTTTGGCATTGTTTCTAGAGCCAACCACTTCACAGAATGTACTGGGTGCTTTTATGTGGTACTGGCACCCATCAACTTGCAAGACTAGGATCTCTTGGCTGACAGAGGGATGTAGAGGACGTACCTGCATGCATGGACAGCCATAATTTTACTGAGCTTGGCATGTCTTCATAAATACTGCCAACCACCAGAGGTCTCAGTCCTTTGTCATTTCCTCTGTGAGACTCAAGTGTACAAATTTTTATTGAGCTGACAGAATCATTGGCATGTTAGGCAAAATACTTACGAGCACTTCTTCCGGCTCTTTATGTTCTGAGTTCAAATCCTGATGAGGTCAACTCTGTTTTTCACCTTTTTGGGGGATAATGGAATAAAGACCAGTGAAGTACTGCTGTTAATGTAATCAGCTATTCCCCTCTCCTTTAAATTGCTGGCCATATGCCAAAATTTGAAACAGTTATCATCATAATTATTATTATTATCATCATCATCATCATCATCATCATCATCATCAGTATTATTATTATGGCAGCAGTGAGCTGATACAATTGTTAGCATGTCAGACAAAATGTTTAGCAGCATTTCTCCTGACTCATTATATTCTGAGTTCAAATTCTGCCCAGATCAACTTTACACTTCATCCTTTCAGATTTAATAGAGTAAGTACCAGTTGAGCACTGTGGTTGATGTAATTCACTAGCTACCCTTCCCCTGAAATTTCAAGCCATCTGCTAGTAGAAGAAAGAATTATTATTAGGGCAGCAGAGTGCCAGAAAATGTAGAATGCCAGATTTAATATTCTACAGTATGTAGTTAAATCATGTTGAATTCAAATACCACTAGAACTGACTCTGTCTCACATTTCTCCAGGGTTGATGAAATAAGTACTGGGCACATATTGGGATTGATATAATCATTTATACAACCAAACACATGTGTGACTTGGCAATAGTTAGTTACATCCTGGCCAAGAGCATATCTGCCTTTCATTATTAAGGTGAGAATAAATGTGAAGTCTATTAAATAGCTAATTTCCCACCAACTAATTTGTGGTCTTCAGCTTGTATTAGAAATTGTTATAATTATAATTATTAGGGCAGCGAGCTAGCAGAATCGTTAGCAAGCTGGGCAAAATGCTTAGTGGCATTTCATCTGTCTTTACCATTTGAGTTTAAATTCTGCTGAGGTTGACTTTGCCTTTCATCCTTTCGGTGTCAATGAAATAAGTACAAGTTACACACTGGGGCTGATGTAATCGACTAGTCCCCCTCCCACCAAATTCCAGGCCTTGTGCCTATAATAGAAAGGATTATTATTATTACGAAGGTGGTGAGCTGGCAGAACTGTTACAGCAGCAGACAATGCCTAGTGGTGTATCTTATTACTCATTATTTTCAAATTTTGCTGGAGTCAACTTCACTTTTCAGCCAACCAGGATCAATAAAATAAAGTACTAATCAAATATTGCAGTTGATGCAATCAGCTAACTCCTCCCCTTGAAAATGCTGGCCTAGTGCCAAAATTTGAAACAAACCATTATTAAGACAGTGAGCTGGCAGAATTCTTAGTGCATTGGACGAAACGCTCAACAGCATATCTTCTGACTCTTTACATTATGAGTTCAAATTCCACTGAGATCAATTTTGTCTTTCATCTTCTCGGGGTTGACAAAATAAGTATCAGTCAAACATTGGGGGTCAATGTAATTGCCTAGCCCCTCTCCCAAAATTTCAGGCCTTGTGCCTATAGTAGAAAGGATTATCATCATCATCATTATTGAAGACAGCAAGCTGGCAGAATTGTTAGGATACCAGGCGAAATGCTTAGCAGCATTTCATCTGTCACTACGTTCTGAGTTCAAATTCCGCCGAGGTTGACTTTGCCTTTCATCCTTTTGGGGTTGATAAAATAAGTACTTGTTGAACACTGAGGTCAATGTAATTGACTTAACCCTTCCCTCAAAATTGCTGCCCTTATGGCAAAATTAGAAACCATTATCATTATTATTATTACTATTATTATTATTATTATTATCATTATTATTATCATTATTATTATTTATTCTTGTTACTACTGATATTTATTCACACCTGTAACAAAAACCATAGAAGGTATTCCCTTCGGATTTTTCAATGTTCTAACTTCAAACAAGAGGTTTTAAATCTTCCAGGGGGAACTGTTGTAGCTGTAGGAAATCATACTCATTTTATAGTTGCATGACTTCAGAGACTCATTAAAATTTCGAAATTTGAATAAATTTTTACGATGTTTTACAAACAGATGTCATATTAAGTGCTCGGGAACAAAAATTAATCCCTTTTGCTTTACATTTGGCTGAAGCAATATTTAAAGCAATGCTAGAAGTAGGGCCTCTAAAACCACAACATATAAACTATCAGAATTCAATAATTATTTTTTATGATTGGTTTCTCTAATTAAATAAACTCGTGTTTACTAATTAAAAGTTGGATTCACTTTTACTTTTAACATAAGGTAATATTTTTCTTTTGTTTTTGGAAGGAAGAGTATAATTGATTAGATCAGGGGTTCTCAACCAGTTTTTTTTTTATTTATGGACTCCTTTGATTACTATTATATTCTGATGGACCTCCATAACC
>NC_068994.1:18459941-18466228 GCF_001194135.2 Octopus bimaculoides
ATATATATATATATATATATATATATATATATATATATATATATATATATATAAACACAGAGATGACACAAAAAAACAAATGCTATGTAATGAACTTCATTAGTGTACATCTGTTTCTGCTATATGATGTGTTGGACTCTTGAGTACTAGGATAACATCCTATAACTTCATTAGAGCCTTGAATGCCTAAGTGAAATATTATATATTAGTCCATGGGACTAATATTATATATTAGAATGACCATGGGATTGCAGCTAGAAAATACCCCTCCAAAGCACAAGTCTGGGCGAGGCTGTTTATGGATGACCAGGAGTTGCCTATGCATACCAACCTCCCTTCTCCATGCCAAGTGAAAGGCAAAGGCCGATACAGCATGGCACCATTGATGTCACAACTCATTTCTACAGCTGAGTGAATTGGAGCAATGTGAAATAAAGTGTCATGCTCAAGAACACAACACACAGCTCAGTCCAGGAACTGAACTCACTACCTCATGATTGTGAGCCTGATGCTGTAACCACTGAACCATGTACCTTCACCATTATATATAAATATCTGAGTGGATGGATCAAAACATTGCTGCACTGGTTTCAATCATGTGGTTATTTATTTAGCACTGCATAATAAATTTAGTAGTTCTGCATTATTGCATAACCAAGCCCTTTCCTCAGATGATATTCAGCCTTCTGATCTATCTGTGAAGGTAAAGATATTTTTAAACATAATTTTATTAAAAGTGAAGATTTCTAAGAAGTACACATTTTCCAAAGCAGGAGGAGATAGATAAGCTTGCAGCCAATCAAAATGTTACATTTGCTAACACAGCAAAATTAAGGAAAGCACTTGCTACAAAGGACTGGTAGAAAACCATATCACTTTCCAGATGTTAGATCTCATGGTTAACAACCATTAGTCGTTCAAGTAAGTCTGCAAAGTTTTCAAGATGACAATTGAATTATTTATTACAGGATACGACCATTCATTAAATTCTAATCATGGAGTATCTGGAAGGTGATATGGTTTCTTAGCCACTGTATTGTAGCAAAGTGCTTTCACCAATTTCATTGCCTTTGCAAATGTTTTATTATATATATATATATATATCGTCGTTATCAATATTGCCATTGTCATTTAAGGTAGTGAGCTGGCAGAATGATTAGCATGCCAAGCAAAATGCTTAGTGGTATTTCATCCATCTTCATGTTCTGAGATTGAATTTTGCTGAGGTTGACTTTGCCTTTCATCTTTCAGAGTCGATAAAATATGTACCAGTTGAACACTTGGATCAATGCAATCGACTTAACCCATCCCTTAAAATTGCTGGCCTTGTGCCAAAATTTGAAACCAATATCATCATTTTCATTTTATATCCATTTTCCTTGCTGTCATAGATTTAATGGCTTGTCACAGTCTAGGTCAGTTCTATTTAAAATGGGTTAGAAGACCACATCTTGTTTAAATGTTTCAAATATTTGGCTGGGATTCTACAGTTGGATGCCTTTGCTAACATCAATCCTTTACAGATTTGTGTTGAGTGCATTTTATCACAGCATCAGCACTAGAAAGCGCATCATGTCTTGACAAGATAAAAAAAATTGGCATCAAATCCAAACCATAACACAGTAAGCTGTACAAAAAAGAATATTTCTCATCCTCCTCAGATAAAGGTAACTGTTACCTTTGCATTAACCCTTAGCATTCAGATTACTCCGTCAAATGTAATGCTTATTTATTTACATTGTTTTAAATTAATCCTGCATTATCTTGTTGCTTCAAGATTTTTATGATGTGATTGCTTAATTTTAGAATGACACTGTTGGGTAAGTGTGAGAGGCCAGATCTGGCTGGTCTGAACATAAAACAGGTAGAGTATTTGGGCTGGATATGCCCAGTTTAAATGCAAAAGAGTTAAACCAGGGGTTCTCCACCATTTATTACCTATGGACCCCTTTGATTACTATTTTATTCTGGTGAATCCCCATAACCATTTGATGTTTGAAAACTAGTTTTATAGAAACTTCTTTCGTAATTCCTATTTTGTTTTTTTTCACACATTAACTTGTGTAGGTTGAACTATGTAAAATGTTAGAGAAAGAAACCTAGATGTTTCTTGCAATACATACCAATACATACAACTAAAGCAAATTTTTTTTCAGGGGCCCTTAAAATACTATTGTGGATCCCCAATTTACTATTTTGTTGTGTGAACCCCCCAAAATCTTACATGGACCCTCAGGACATTTATGGATCCTGGTTGAGAACCACTGGGTTAAGCTTTTAGTGTTTAATCATGTATAAAAGTGTTCATAACATTTGTAGGTATCATCTTAAATACATGTGTGTTAATGAAAAGGTGATAAGTCACACATTAACAGAGATAACTAATGAAACAAATTGTCTTGGAAGTGCTCCACTGATGATAATCCATTTAATTTTGAAAAGTTTCAAACTAATAAATTTGCGAAATATACATTTGACTGCCAACAATTACTACTATATTCTCAATCAAACTCTCTACATGTATTAACCCTTTACAAGTTCATCTTTTCACAACCACCAGTGAATATTGATTTCTATTGAAATAAAACATTCAAAATAAGCTAATCTAACTTTATAATTTATGAAACATAAAAGTGAAAACATTCAACCATATTATAGGAAAGAGTTGTTTGGAAGGCATGAAAGTAGATATGAGCTGCTATAAAGCTGGAGAGTTAACAAGTTGTTTTCCCTAATCGCTAAGTGGAAAATGAAATATGAATAAACAATTTCACAATGTAATAAATAATATCCTATAACAAACAATTTCTTGTAACTCACTAGGACATCACTTCATGAAGTGGTTAAATTGAGAATGCAATGAAGTGGTCTCTGTTCTTTTTTCCTTCTTTTTCTTTATTTATCAAGTCTCAATGGGAAGATCTGAGTTCAGCACTGTTAGATGCTGAAAAATATTACACTTGTTTTGCATATCTACTTACAGTTAGATGCACTGAAATAGTCATATCATTATTACAGAGACAATGCTACTGAGAATATAAGAACTGTTGAAAGGCTTGCACTTTATCAACTCAACCAGGTTCAATTACACTATAATACATGCAATTCTTTGCAATTGGAAGTTTCAAAATATAAATGACCAAGTAATTCCCATTATTATACATAATGTTACTCTTTGAAGAACACTAAAAATTACATTCACAAGTAGTTCTTAGGGGAGGCTACTATTTCACCTAAGTAATAGGCAATTTACAAACCATCATCTATATTTATTATGCAATTTATTTATTTTTAGATCCCTTCACACCAGTTATTTCGAACATGTAGTTTCAAACAACAATATTCTTAATCTTCTGTCAAACTGAAGTAAAATATATTGACAGGAATATGAGGGAAAATGTATTTTTAGACATTTACACATAATTTGTTGGTAAGGATCACCTCAAAGAACCTAAACTTAGCAATAATTATATTGCCATACTTACTAACCTCTTTTAACAACCCATCATCCATTTTGTGTTTTAAGAATCTCATCTGAACATTCAGACACAGTATGAAATCAATCTTTAGTCTTTTCAACCCATGTACAAATTATTCTAATTTATGCAAAAGAAGTGTAAAATTTCATAGAAGTCAATAAGGAGTGGAATAATACTCTATTTACATGTCACTATGCTTCTTACATTACTTCTTTTGAAGTGATACAATCCAATCAGCTATTATGATTATTCAGATAATTTAAACGTTTCAAATTACCACAATGGTGATTTTCAACAATAAGGTTTATGCCTAAACAATGTAATGACTGAGCAGCCCAAATCTAAATGAAAATCAGGAGAAAGCTAACAATTTTATAAGTAAAATGTAATTATACAGTGCTTGTAAAAAAGAATGTAATTAATACATAAGTATGAAATATTTTCTTACATTTGTAGAGGACCACAAATTTCACAAATTTCAGAAAAGGAGCACTGTCTCTAGATTAAAAACTAAGTAAATCTTGGTAGCATTTCAATTCAAAATACTGAGATTGTGGAATAGATACCACAATGTTTATCATCCATGTTCTTAACATTGTGATAAATATCTCACCTTTTGAGCCAACAGGGAAACCTTTACATGAGCCAACAAGGGAACTATCAGACAAGTTAACAAGGGAGTCACTACATAAGCCAACAAGGAAGTCACTACACAAGACAATAAAGAAGTTACTACATAAACCAACAAGAGTGTTACAATGCAAGCCAACAAGGGAGCTGGCAGACAAAGCAAAATAGGAGCCACTATGTGAGCCAAAAAGGAAACTACCACATCTGCCAAGAGATTGTGTGCTTGCTTGATCAAATTTTCCTCAAATCATAAGTGATCATCTTAAATAGAGAAGCATACATTAGACAGTGTAATTACTGATATACAAAAAAGACTGGATGGTTATGCCAGTACCACCTTTATTCATGGATCTAGCGGATCAAAGCTAAGCTGGGGTTAAACAAAAGCAATTGTCTCTCCCTTAGATGCAATATCACAAACTTATAAAAGAAATATCAAGTGAACTGACACCAGATGAGACGTCAGTTCAAACGTCGAAGTTACTACCAGAGTTATATGAATCAGGATGCAAATTAACAAAATACTATAGAGCATTTAGTGTAGCCTTTTATCTCACCAGGGTTTAACATTACCTAGAATTTTGTTAATGTTATTCTTGTTCTTCAATTTTGCTTTTTCACAATTGAACAGAGACGTGATCAATGACACTTTTTATTTCCTTTAGGGAGGTGGGGAGATTACGAGAAAAAAGTTTTGAATTTTTCTCGTAAACGTATTGAGAAAAATGCTGACAGTTGTAGTTCAGGGGTAAAAGGGACATATAACAAGAGAGAGAGAGAGAGAGAGAGAGAGAGAGAGAGAGAGAGAGAGAGAGAGAGAGAGAGAGAGAGAGAGAAAGAGAGAGAGAGAGAGCAGCAGCAAAAGATTTTAACCCCAAAGGTGGTTGCAATTATGGTAGCTCTATCAGCATCACCACAGTTACCACTGTCAATAGCAACAATAGCTTCAAAATGAGTGACTTCATTGCTAGAGGCACTAATTACTGGACACACATCTCTTTGAAGTTCATGTTGTCTTTCATAAAACCATAAAATACTTCTCCCAGAAGAGGAAATATATTGAACACTCGAGAGAATGATTATAGTAAAGGTGTGATGCACACAAGAAGAGAGAAACCAAACACAACACAGTTTGAGAAATAAATGCAAAAAATAAGAATTGGGTATCATTGGGTATATTATAAGAGGAGGGGAGTATAGGTCAGCCCCAATTCTAAAAGAACTGTTTTCACTTCCACTATTGTTCACAAAACCACTATCTTATCTAGTTCTAGAAAGTTCATGTCACTCAGCTAGATCTGACCTGACTGGATGGTACATATGTCTCAGAGTCACCCAGAACAAGTGTAAGTACATGCATCTCAAATCCTGGTTTCCGTCCAGAGTGATACTGTCCATATACAAAAAAGTAAGAGAGGCTACCTTCTTCCAAAGGACAGTTAATGTAAACTTTTAAGAAAGGTTCCAAGCAAGGGGGACATCATTGATAATTTTAGGCCTATAACTGTTGAATGTAGAGTTAAAGATTTTGGTTAAGGTGCTCACAAGGAGCTTCATACCTGCCATTGGTAGTATTTATTGTCTGGCAGAAATAGCATTCCTACTTTCTAAGACAGCATTCATGTTATGAAATACACTGCAGAGAAGGTTAATATGCATAACTCAGGAGTCATTAACATTTTTCTTTCATTTATCCCTCACTCTCTCTCTCGCACACACAAATGTGATAAACAGAATCAATTAATTATTCATGATCAGAGTAAGGCATCAGTGATGATGAACCCTATTAACTTTCTCCAAAATATCTGACACATATTCCAGAAATACAGCAAAATACTTATAGCAAATTTGAACTCATGACCAGTGAGAAGGAAGTACAATACCTTATTCATTTCACCACCCTGCTACTTCAATAAGGAACAGGAGTGAATTCTCAATTACATAATAACAATCATCATCATCATCATCATCGTTTAACGTGCACTTTCCATGGGTTGGACGATTTGACTGAGGACTGGTGAAACCGGATGGCAACACCAGGCTCCAATCTAATTTGGCAGAGTTTCTACAGCTGGATGCCCTTCCTAACGCCAACCACTCAGAGAGTGTAGTGGGTGCTTTTACGTGTCACCCGCACGAAAACGGCCACGCTCGAAATGGTGTCTTTTATGTGCCACC
>NC_068994.1:18466566-18484971 GCF_001194135.2 Octopus bimaculoides
CTAATGTTCAGCTTTTCTCTCAAGATACTTACACTCTGACGGGTATTCACATTGATATTACACATCCAACGGAGCATACTGGCTTCATTCCTTGCGAGCTTACGTATGTCCTCAGCAGTTACAGCCCATGTTTCACTGCCATGTAGCATGGCTGTTCGTACGCATGCGTCATACAGTCTGCCTTTTACTCTGAGTGAGAGTCCCTTTGTCGCCAGCAGGGGTAAGAGCTCTCTAAACTTTGCCCAGGCTATTCTTATTCTAGCAGCTACACTTTCAGCGCACCCACCCCCACTACTAACTTGGTCGCCCAGATAGCGGAAGCTATCGACTACCTCTAGTTTTTCACCCTGGAATGAGATAGAAGTTGTTTCCTACTAAACCACAAAAAATGTTCTCAGTGCACAGCTTAATGCAAAGTTTATCTGAAACAGTGACGAGGGAGTGATACAATAATTGAACAAGTAAAATACTATTTTCATGAAGAGTTATAAGTTTGTATTCCATTCAGATGCTCAGTTTGTAACTATTGACTTTATTGAAGAATAAAAATAAAGCATTTCCTCAATGCTAGGGTGCAGTGTTGGTTGAATGGTAAAAGGGATTGCTTTGCAACTTTGTTTCCTGGTTTGACTCAAATATGCAAAGTCATTGATTGACTAGTGTCTTTTCAGTGAAATTTGGTATTTGCAAACTGTGCAGAAACTAAAGATATATGTATAGGTGTATATGTATATCTTTCACTGATGTGAAATAATGGTAAAAAAAACCTAGTGCTCTTCAAACTCTTGGAAACCTGTAACCAACAACACTACTGTTTGTAAATAACAATGAAAATTAAAATAATAGTGTTTATTAGGCACAGGAGTGGCTGTGTGGTAAGTAGCTTGCTTACCAACCACATGGTTCCGGGTTCAGTCCCACTGCGTGGCATCTTGGGCAAGTGTCTTCTATGATAACCTCAGGCCGACCAAAGCCTTGTGAGTGGATTTGGTAAACGGAAACTGAAAGAAGCCCATCGTATATATGTATATATATATATATATATATATATATATATATATGTGTGTGTGTGTGTGTGTGTTTGTGAGTCTGTGTTTGTTCTCCTAGCATTGCTTGACAACCGATGCTGGTGTGTTTACGTCCCCCGTCACTTAGCGGTTCGGCAAAAGAGACCGATAGAATAAGTACTAGGCTTACAAAGAATATGTCCCGAGGTCGATTTGCTCAACTAAAGGCGGTGCTCCAACATGGCCGCAGTCAAATGACTGAAACAGGTAAAAGAGTATTTAGCGTGTAAAATCACACATATCTGGAAGTCATTCCTTTAATTTGTGTTTAGGATTTGTTTAACCCTTCTGTTACCATAATTCTGTAGACATACACTGCTTTTGTTTCAAAGAGTTTTTCTTTTTAAATAATGAAGAACTTAGTAAAATTATTGATATTATTAAGCTGGTGATTATAGCATATTAACACAAAAATTTGATTGAGGATTTGAAGTTAGACCACTTTAGAACAAGAAGTTTATATCATAAAGCAAGGGACAACCTCAGGTGAGTTAGTATTAAAAGGATGAAACACTTTCCATGTCTTCCTAGGACTGCACTAACTAATTTTACATTATACTTCAGTATGTTAATCAGATTTTGTCAGATAACTTATGTAATATTCTATACTATTTATGGTAAACTTCTTCAGTTTGATGGTATCCACTCACTAAATAAATCAGGATAATGTTTCTAATTTCTTTCCATTCTCAAGAAATGTCTTGTTTCTAATAACCAGATTAGTACTGTGTATCAGGCATGAAACAGAGGTTAAATTTTGGATTATTTCTCCCATATGAAGCTATGCCAATTTAGAATTGTATATATTGTAGGGTACTATATAGTTCTTGGAGTTCATTTTAGTGTAAAATTTAATTTCAGCTAGTTAATTAATACTATGTAATGATTTCAACAAAGAAAAATTGCAATGGCCATGTGTTTTAGATGTTGGCTTCTGTGCTGTAGTGTTGGTTATAAATTTGGTGTTGGTGCATGAAAGCCTTGGGTAAGATACAACAACAGTTTCTCTGGAAAAAACTCAGTGTGATGAAGTAGGTGATGAAGATCATCCACCTATGAAGGATTCCAATGAAAGCTGCATGGAAGCTGGGGTGCAAATGTGTTGGATTCTAAGCGCTAAAACTGTGACTACTTATGAGAACCAATTGGACAGGAGTAGAGAGCATCAGATCAACTGTGTTGGTGGGAGTTTACTGCCTTATGCATTTCATAAGTAGGAGTTAAATATAAGTTTTATTTAGCTGGTTGTATCAGAAGAGGTAAAGGAGGGAAAGAGAGGTACCCAGAGGAAGAAGCATTGAATTAACAGGAAGCTAAGTAGTATGGTAGTCTAGTCTTATCAGATACAAGACAATAGAATTGACAACTATAACAATACTGCTTATCAAACAATGATATATGTATCAGGAAAGAATTAAATGCTGTTATGGACAAGTGCAATATCTGGTTAAAACACTAAAACACATTAGTGAGTATAAACTGAAGGTGATGGTGGTGGCTACTGCCAAAGAAAATATGTAGTTAAAAAATATGCAAGGTAGAGCAGACTGTAGCATAGTACATACGTCTGTAATCAGACAGAGGGCCTCTTCTGTTTAATGTTTAACAATGCATAAAGAGAAACAACTACAATTTTAGGATTAGATATGTGTGCATGCATTTACACACATACACACACACATGCTTATATCTATCTATCTATACATGTATATTTTATTAAAATAGTAATACCAACAAAAGGCATTTTATTTTGTCTGAAGATATGTCTGTACATATATGCACCCACCCACACACTCTCATACTCTCACCCACACTGTGTTAGTATATAAACATATATAGCACATACAGACATGCACGTGTGTGTATGCCTGTGTCTGAATGTATGCCTAATGTATGTATAAGCCCATATTCTCATAACATTAACAACAACCACAAATTATATTGAGATCAATATTAGTAACTATTCCAACATCTAAATATAGCTTTGTGGTTTTATAATGAAAGTAGAATTTTTTCCTCATAAGTTTCCAAATAGAAATGTTTGAGAGGGAAAGGTATTCAATGAAAACTTGATCAGGAAGACAGCAATGAATATTAGTCTGAAATTTTATAGATCTTGTTCTGCTTGGTGGAGTACATTCACTAAAATTTATAGTGAAACATACAATCTATTTAACTGGAACAAGAGTCAGAGTTTCAACAGAGGAAATGTAAAGAGGTATTGGTTAGTTACAGAATACTTCTCAGTTGTGATGATAAGCAACAACAGTCAATATGTTTGGAATATGACCAGCTTTTAAATTGTTGAAATACCTAATGAAACAGTAGCAACAAATGAATGGCTTCTTTGTGCCAATGAAATCATTCTTAAGCTACATGATGGCATATGTCAATGACTATTTTATTTTATTTTGTGAATTCATGTTAAAACAAAGATAATTTCAGATTTGAAGTTTAACATTGCTATCATCAGCATTTCAGTTTAGCATCTGTTTTTCTAGGATTGTTTCACTAGTTGCACTAGTTAATTCATATGTGATCTTTCTAAGTTTTCTTGATTTTTGTATCATTCTATTTATGACGCTTAACTTTCTCAAGTCTGAAATAACTACTTCTTCCCAAGTTTCCATCACCAAATCATAGCATGTAACTGAAACAAATGTGTCAAATCAGCTTTTTACAACGGAAGCACTCAAACCTCCCTGGCTATAAGTTAACATTGTGGATTCAACATATCAAGCTCAACTTCAAGTCAGTTGTTGTACATCTAAGTTTAAAACTACCTTACACATTGCATATGAGAGAAAGAGAGAGATATGATTGCTGTTAGAATTAGTGTGGTTCCTTTTGAAAATCAGCCCACTGAGTTTTAAACATCTTCAGTAAAATTTTAAAAAAGATGTTGTCAGTGCATAAAAGGTCCAGGCTTTTAAGAACTGCTGATCTTGCACTATTTTTATGACATGAAGCAGACTGGATATATATATATATATATATATCCTGGATAAAACACTAGCCAACCTCAGATAGTATTCTGAGATGTTCTTGTATCTCTCTCTCCAATATTTAGGTGACCAAGAGGCACTGTAGCGTAAAGTGTTCTGTCTGGAAAAATTGAAAGGTTTGTAGTAAGCCAAAACTTACGAGTACCAAATGTAGGTAAATCTTAGCCACATGTGTGAATTTGTCTTTGAATCTTTGTAAATGAGTGCTGAATTCTGGTTATTAATTAATTTTCTATGTGAATATGTAATAGTATGATTACTATTATTATTATTATTTTATTTTTTTGCAGTAGATATTTTAAAACAGAATCCATTTGAATGGAATCCATTTTGTTATAAGCAGACTGAAGCAAATAGAGACAGGTGTTTTCCTTTGGCAGAATAAGATAACTCTTTATTTTCACTTTAGCTGGGCTCCCACTGGTCATCAAAAGCCAAAGCCATTTCATCAATGACGCTATGAATGGGCCTGGATGCAAAATGGTAGTAACATGACCGATGAGCATCTCTACAGAAGCACTCCAAAAGTGACCAACAAAATCAGAATAACATCTCTGCATATACAGAGCATTGCATGCAGCACCTGGAAGAAGTAGCATAAAATCTTGAGCTCTGGGACCATCTGCATAGTATCAGCAAGTGTGTGAAATGTCATGTGACATTTATCAAACGAACTAGAAGAGGACAAAAGTTTGGATTCTATCCATGAGCTGAAGGTAGCAATGATGGATCAAGATGCTCTAAGACAATAGGTGTCGTAACATATGAGCTTATGCTCTAATACTTTAAACCTCTCAGCATGTATGTGAGATATCAATTAACACTGAAATTTGAGAAAAAACATGAACTGATTATTATAAGTGAAGGCAAAAAATATCAAATCTACTATACTGGAATTTGAACTGAGACCAATAGAGAAGTGGAGGATAGACAAAAAAGTAAAATGTCGTTACTTCAAGCTGAATGAAAGAAAAATGTAATTTAAAGATGATGGAGATTGCTGAAGGAGATGTAAATTTAAAATGTAACAGACTGAAGTATTCAGACATTTCTGTAATCAGACAAAATGTCCTTCTCTCCAAAAATAATACTTAATATAGTAATTAATATAAAACCATCTGCAATTTCACAGCTACAAAATTTCTATTTACTTATACCGATGAAAAGTTTTCTCAATAGATAAAACGTTTCAAGATTTATTTATTTTATATTATTACTTTTATTAATAAGATCGGATTGGAAAGGTATTATTTCCACAATTATTAAAAGATTAGAAATCCTGGCAGTAAAAATACAAATAAATAAATAACAGCTTGTTCTAATCCTATTCTGGAAATTCTGTTTCATATCTATAAGATGAACTCTCCTTATCTCTTATCTTTTACTTGTTTTACATACTGGACTGTGGCCATGCTGGGGCATCATCTGGAAGGGTTTTAGTCAAAAGCACTCACCCCAGTACTTATTTCTTAAAGCCTGGTACTTATTCCATTGGTCATTTTTACAGACTGACTAAGTTACAGGGACATAAACAAACCAACAATGATTGTCAAGCAGTCAATGGGGAGAAACACAAAAACACACATCCATATATGGCAGCCTCTTTTCAGTTTCTGTTAACCAAATTAACTCTCAAGTCTTTGGTTAGTCAAGGCTGTATTAGCTTAAGGTGCCATGCTGTGAGATTGAACCCAAGACCACATGGTTGGGAAGCAAGCTTCTCAATTGCACAGCCACACATGTGCCTTATACGAGGGGGTACCCAAGAACCCCCCAGAATTTTGCAATCTTATTTTATCCACTTAGTTTTACATGTTTACACTTTTATCGCCTTCAAATGCAGGGGATGGTGGCGAACCCTGCTGTACTCTTCCACCACAACTTTCTCTCACTCTTACTTCCTGTTTCTGTTGTGCCTGTAATTCAAAGGGTTAGCCTTGTCACACTGTGTCATGCTGAATATCCTCGAGATCTACGTTAAAGGTACACGTGTCTGCGGAGTGCTCAGCCACTTGCACGTTAAGTTCACGACCAGGCTGTTCCGTTGATCGGATCAACTGGAACCCTCGACATCGTAAGCGATGGAGTGCCAACAACAACAACAACAACAACAACAACAACAACGCCTTCAAAGTATTCTTCATTTGAAGCAATGCATCAGTCCAGATGTGTTTTCCACTGTTTGAAGCAGTGCTAGGACTTTAGCAAAGTGATGCCTTTTAATGCCTCCATCATTTTTTCCTCATCTCTTCCATATCTGCAACTTCTGTAGCACCAGTGATGACCTCTGAAAAAAGGTCTGGATCAACTTCCAACTGTTCTTTCAGTTGTGAATGCTTTTGATCCTTCATGAGCAAGTAAGGCAAATTTTGCTGCAACTCTTTCCATTCACAATTCCTTGCTCAAAATTTGTTAGCAGGAGCTTTTGGACGCACCAGTCACATCAACAGGTTCATTAATTGTTCGGTGATGGTCCTCCAAGATTAGTTCATGAATATTTATGATGTTTTCATTTGTTTGGGAGGTTGATGGTCATCCTGAAGGAGGTTGGTCTTCAAGCAACAAGTGACCATTCCTAAAGCGTGAAAAACCACTTGTAAACTTGTGTTTTGCTCATGACAGCATTGTTGTAAGCTGTTTGAAGCATGACAACTGTTTTGCCCGCTATTTTTTCCCAGTAGAAACAGAATTTCACGGAAACATGCTGTTGCATTGTTTCAGTCATTGCAAAAATTGACGAACATGAGAGAAGCACTGCAAAACAAAGACACACCTTGTGGCAATATGACTGCACTCAATGTCACTGGTCAGCAGGTTGATGCCTGAGGGTCACATCAAGTGGCTTCTAGTGGCTGAAGCCTGAACTACAACAGGCATGTTCCAAAGAGAATGTTTCTGGTTACTTTTGGGCTAGTTATAAAATTTAAGCTTTCCATCATTCATCAGTGGGATTGAACTGCTAAATCCATGTATCTGAACAGTTAGAAAATATCAGACTTTAGAAAGAGATACAATGCAATACTTTCCCTTTTTTTGTTTTATATATTTGATTTATTAAAATAATCTTGCTTGAAAGAATTTTTCCCCTGCAACATTAAAATTATGGTGTATTATAATCCCTTACACCAAACATTTACTACACAATTTAATGTCAAAACAGACAAAGGCATATATTTTATAAATGAATTCCATTCATATTTCAATGAGAAATTTAATGATGTTATAGTAAGCACCATTGTAGCAATATAATCTCACTAAATTGTCATGGTGTATGTTTTTATAAGAGTACAGGAATACATTCAGTGGAGATAGACCCACTTTGTATCCAGTAGCATTCAGTAACAATCAAAACGATAACTTTATCAACACTTCATATTTTGATAAAGCTATCATTTGTTTTATTCATCAGCTACCAAGGAAAAAAACTGAACATTCATAGAATGAGGATAGTGGAAAATTTTAATGTTCATTTATTTTCTTTTAGGTTATTCTTGCAAAGTATTATATTTTTTTAAAGTCTTAATTTGTTCTTTAAATAGTCTTAATTTGTTCTGAGAACAGAACAAGCTGAATGAAGCTTTTTTAGCAGATTTTTCAAAAATTAACAAAACAATTGTTTCCGAAGTTTATGAATAGAGTGCAACAAATTAAAGAACAAAACAAAACAAAACATAATTAAACAATTTAGAATTAAGAACATAAGTACTAACTCTACTATGGCTGGTCCTAACTTATAAAAGAAAAGAGGAAGGTTGAGTATATAAAATCCCTAAACCACAAAAGAAACAGTAAATGCCTCTCAGTGTGATTAAGTAAGTGATAAAAATCATCAAACTATGAAGGATTTCAATGAAAACTGTACGGAAGCTGGAGTGCAAATGTATTGGATTCTAAGTGCTAAAACTGAACAATTTATGAGAACCAATTTATGGACAGGAGAAGAGAGAACTGCAGTAGATCAACTATGTTGGTAGGAGTATAATGCCTTATGTGTCTCATAAGTAGAAGGAGTTAAATCTAAGTCTATACAGGTGCAGACATGGCTGCATAATAAAAGTTCCGGGTTCAGGCCCACTGCATTGTAGCTTGGACAAGTGTCTTCTACTATAGCACCAGACCAACCAAAGTCTTGTGAGTGGATTTGGTACATGGAAACAGAATGAAGACTGTTGTGAGAGTGTGCCTCCCAACACTGCTTGACAACCAGTATCCCTGAAACTTAGTAATGTGACAAAAGAGACCAATAAAATAAGTACCAGACTTTAAAAAGGAAAAATAAGTACTAGGGTTGATTAGTTTGACTAGAATTCCTCAAGGCAGTGCCCCCCACATGGCTACATTCAAATGACAGAAACAAGTAAAAGATAAAGAATCAGTTGATTTAAATGCTTGTGTATGACCTGTGCAAGTTAATTTTCAACTAGGAGAAAATGCAGTTCTTTCCTAAAAGCCTTTTAAGAAGCACAACATATTTTCCATAGAATTTTCATGAGGACAATACAAAAGAAGTTTCCTATTGTCTTCCTTTGGGTATTTTTTGACATGAAACCATTTGTTGCTGGAAGCGCAATGACCCAGTGGTTAGGGCAGCGGACTCGCGGTCATAGGATCGCAGTTTTGATTCCCAGACCGGGCGTTGTGAGTGTTTATTGAGCAAAAACACCTAAAGCTCCACGAGGCTCCAGCAGGGGATGGTGGTGGACCCTGCTGTACTCTTTCACCACAACTTTCTCTCACTCTTACTTCCTGTTTCTGTTGTGCCTGTAATTCAAAGGGTCAGCCTTGTCACACTGCGTCACGCTGAATATCCCCGAGGACTACGTTAAGGGTACACGTGTCTGTGGAGTGCTCAGCCACTTGCACATTACTTTCACGAGCAGGCTGTTCCGTTGATCGGATCAACTGGAACCCTTGACGTCATAAGCGACGGAGTGCCAACAACAACCAACAGGTAGTGACACTTGCCTGGGTACTTAGAACATAAACAAAAAAAATGAATTCTATAAACCATTTTGACCAATGCTCTAATAATTCTGCCAACCCACTGCTGTTGACTGCTATCATATTTTATTTATCCTGGAGGGATGGGATCTGAACTCACAACATAAAGAGCTGGAATTTTGTCCAACACTAATGATTCTGCCAATTCACTCACAGAATATAGTGCAGATGATAAATATATGTTTTTGACCAGAGGTGAGCAGAATCTAATGGCATATTGTAAAGAAAAACCCTACATGGATCTCAGTTGTTGCACACTATATGTATCATCAAAACACAGTTGCCTATAAAGTTAAAACTTGTTAAATGAAGCTACCCAGTCAGCTGCTTCTTCCATCAAGTATTGAACCCTGGATCTAAACTCACATACTTTATATCTTCAAAAATAAAGCTTAAGTGCGACATAGCTTGTATTAATTCCTTTTACTAGTTAAAATGAATAAGGCAGTGAGCTGACAGAGCCATTACCACACAGGACGATATGCTTAGTGATGTATTGTTTGCTTTCTCGTTCTGAGTTCAAATTTCACTTTGCCTTTCATCCTTTTGGGGTTGATAATCAACTTGCTCCTTCCCCAGATATTGCTGGCCTTGTGCCAAAATTTGAAATCAATAATTAAAATGAATGAAATTACTTTAGTACATCCCTGTAATCACAAGTTCAGAACAAAATATATGTTACATTATTGAGCTTCTTAATATAGAATAATGAAGTATACTTATATGTACATTAAGATAAATATGCTTCTCAAATTGTGTAGAGACAAAAACAAAAGATTTCAGACTATGAATAAAAAAAATAAAAAACAAAACAGAAAGGTGATGGTGTAAAAAATTCTCACTGGAACATCAAAGTCATTAGTTTTGAAATTATCTGATGTCTGACGTTTCGAAACGTTACAAGAAAACAACAAAGTAATACTGTCTGAGTACAATGTTATTATTCCGCAGTTAGGGATCTGGTTTCTTGTATTTTCCTTTTTTCAGATGCAACACATAAAACAACTTAAATAGCTTATAACATTATCTAGACTAATAGATTATGTATTAGAAAACAGGATTACACTAGGTTTGACTATTGAGATAAAATCCTGCTAGGCTGTTTTATTCCAGGCCATTTAAGTAGGTTATGTTTTTATCACCCGTAATTATGGAAGAATGTAACAAAGAAACCAAGATGTTACATAATGACATTAGTACAAAGTAATTACAATCATGTGAGAAAACATGAAAGACCAACACAAACATTTGCTATTGGCTAGGAAGCAACATAGTACGTTTGTATTATAGAGAGATTAGCTGGTTAAATTGTTTATGTGTTTGTAAGTGTATTATGTGATATAAATATTATTATCATTATTGATATAAATATGATTATTAATGTTATCATCATTACTATTATCGTTATTATTGATATTATAATAATAATAACGATGATGATGGCTTCAAATTTTGGCACAAGGCCACCAATTTCAAGAAGGGGATAAATCGATTACATCAACCCCAGTGTTCAACTGGTATTTAATTTATCGACCCTGAAAGGATGAAAGGCAAAATCGACCTTGGTGAAATTTGAACTCAGGATGTAGTGACAGGCAATATATATATAAGTTAGGGGTCACATCTCATACAGGCATTCATTTTGTAGTTTCTGCAGTTAAATGTCTTTCCTAACACTAACCTCTTGCAGAGTGCAGCTGATTCATTTTATGCTGAAGAGCTGCCCAGGTTCCATGTGTCTTTCAGCATGGTTTCTACAATAAGATGTCTTTTCTGATGCAATCACTTTACAGAGTATGCTGGGTGCTTTTTATATGGCACCAGCACCCATGAGTCTGCAAGAGGGATGTAGAGGACATGCCTGTACGTAATGACAACCATGATTTTACTTAGCTTGATGTGTCTTCTACAGCACAGCAAACCGCCAGAAGTCTTAGGTCCCTTGTCATCCCCTCTCAGTGAGGCCCGATATCTGAAATTCCTTTCTCATGGAAATAAAATGATGATGATGATGACATCAAAATTTCCTTATGTGGTCTATGTCCTGAACATCCAACAGAATCTAATCTAGAACAATCTAGAACATTTCCCAAAACTCAGGTAGTGGAACACCTGTTGACATGAAATGAATACGAACTGAAATGCAACTGTCAGAACTGTCAAGTTTTCTATATACAAATGGTGAAAAGTAAGGATTAACTATAAGGAATATGCAGATTTTCAGTTAACAAAGAATATTTAAATGGGAGGAATATTTTATGAAGTGAGAGGTGAATATATATCAAAGAGTTCATCAAACTTACACTTTGAATCACTCATATCTGTCTTTTGAGATTCCTGTTATCTCAAAGAAGTTAAGATTTGCATTTAAAATCAAACATGAAAAGAATATGTTGAAGTGGAGATAATGGTGTTAGTAGTAGAACAATATCAGTGGTGGTGGTATGATAGTGGTGGAGGTGGCACTAATATTGGTTGTGATGGTGATGGTGGTGTAATGGTGTTGGTGAAGATGATAATGGTGGTGGGGGTAAGGGTAGTAACGATGGTGGTTGCAATGGTGTTGGTGGAAGGGATAATAGTGGTGGGTGTGTTGGTAGTGATGGTGGTGGTGGTGGTGGTAGTGATGATGGTGATGGTGGCAATGGTGTTGGTAAAGGTGATAATGGTGGTGGTGGATTTTGGTAGTAGAGGTGGTGGTCATAATAGCAGTAATGGTGGCAATGGTGTTTGGTGGATGTGATAACAGTGGTGGTGATAGTATCGGTGGTGGTGATGGTATCGGTGGTGGTGATAGTATCGGTGGTGGTGATAGCATTGATGGTTGAGCAGACTCATGAGCTCGGTACCACTGATTATAAAGTTAACATGTAAGTCTTTAGACTATCAGAGATTGAATGCAAAATGTATTAAATGCTGGATGATGGACAGAAATTTAAATTCCAATAATGCAGATGATCATTAAGAAGAACAATCTATAGAGTAGATGACAGTGGTGGTAACATGGAAAACTTTTAGACATTAGAATGGTGAATACTAAATAAGTGTTCAAAGAATCCAAGCAAAACTTTAAATTATTTTTTTAAAAATCAAAAGACAGAAGTGTCACTCCAAGATTTTCGTGATTCACCAAAGTAAAATTAAGTCATGAAGCATGAGATTAAAAAGCAAAACAATTGTAGATAATTTATATTATGTAGCTGGTGGTCTTGATCAAGATTACTAGGTATAACCATTGTTATCATTGTTATGTATAACCATTATTAGGTATAATCATTGTTCAGGGGAAAAATAGTGGAAAGATAAAGGAGTGTGGTGAAGAGATAAGGGAGTATGGTGAAGACACAAAAGGGTGTGAAGAGATAAAGGGGTGTCGGAAAGAGACAAGGGGGTGTGATAAAGGGACAAGGGGTGTGATGAAGGGATGAGGGGATGTGGTGAAGGTGTGAAGAGGTGATGGGGTGTGCTGGTTGGTTTTAATAACAAATGGGGTCAATCACCCTACCCCAGTCATACCCTTTGTCCAAACACTTTTCTGAAACTTGTTTCAAAACTTTCCAAGTGAATCTTTGAAGCAATGTAGTATACATACCCCCCCCCCCCCATCCACTAGGAACATCTTGATTCATCACTGGTGCAGTTCACAAAACTTGATACAATTCATGCTTTTTTATCTTCTCAGTGTAAAGCATTGGTAAAACTAACAACTATTTCTAAATTTATTCCACTTGTGAATGTAAAATGTCTGAAATCATTTCATCTAAACCCTAGTAACATATAGAGTCAATAATAGAGTAAGAACGGAACAGGCTGTTACAATAATAGACTTAAAATAAAAAAGAATAATTGATGTTTTTTTTCTTCTTTTTTTCATAGATGTAAAGATAAAGAAAGAGTTTTTATTATAGGTCTAATTTCATGATTTCATATTGTAATTTATAATAAATATTTATTTAATTTGTCTATGTTGAAATCAAATATCAAAAATTGAATTGAAATAATACCAACATTGATCAGCAATATTGATAGGAATTTCTCTTTCTTCTCATAACAAAACATATTTTGAAAAACTATTGAAATAATATTTATTTTAATTATAAAACTCACAATGCCTTTCTCTATGGAGTCAGCATTTAAAATAAAAAATTAGTTTTGTAAAGTAACATATCTTGAAACCCAGTTCTTTAGTGTTCTATTGATTTTTATGAAAACTGTTTTTGGTTCCTTCATTTTTGTTTTATTCTTGAATAATTGAAAGAATGAAGCAAACCAAACAATAGTGGGGTACTAAAATCTATTTTCTCTGTAAAATCTTCATCAATATCGATTCTCTTTAAAAGGATAGTATTAGTTTCATAATGAATAATGTAAAATGATACTGAAGTCTTTAAAATTATCTGAATATTTTCCCATCAGTTATTATGAATAGATATTTTTGAGAAAACATAACACACACACACAAAGGAAAATAACAACAAAGCACCAAATATATATATATATATATATATATATATATATGAGAAAACAAGGTATTCAAATTTAAACAATAAAACTCTTTTTTTGAGTCATTTTCTCCAACTGCTAAACTCTAAACACATAGGTCAAACATCTACCAAAGTTTAAAGCAAAAAAAAAACAAGAATGAGAAGTAAAGTTTCTAGTGATAGCCATTGTAATAGAATAATCCTCTTAGTTTTAATATTTCCATAGGTAGATTTTAAGTTGAATCAGATTCCAGAAGTCAGTTAAGCAATGCGAGTAAAAATATTTCTAAAGCAGTGTTGATTGTGGTGAAGGCAAGCAGTGCAGAAAACTGGTTTGTCTATTTATATATTTGAATACATGCCATCAGAAATAATTATCTACAAAATCTCAAACTGAAATACAACAAGTTGGCGTCTAAATAGACAAAAATTAGCTACACATAATTGTATAGAAGTTTGCAGTTTTAATTCTTCAGTTTTCTTCTTTGTAAAAAGGATATATATATATATATATATACAGAGAAATAAAATTAGTCTGGAGGAACCGAGAAGTAGATAATTTAAAGGTTCAATGGAATATCATGACCAGAATTTAAGTCTGCCAAAAATTTTCTAGATTTCAAAAATATAAGGAAATGAAATCTTTATAGCAGAATATATATGAATGAAACTAAATAATGTAAGGTGTTTATTCAGTGTGCTATTCTACCATTTCTATAATCTTCACACTGACTGTAATACAGAGAACATATGATAGCAGATAACACTGTAATACCATATAAAGGAATCTCTACATAGCTGTTCAACCCACTTAATATAGTGGAGCCAAATTTCTTTGAAATTCTATTCTACCATCCTCGATATACTATATTGTCAACATTGATTAAATATCTATACTGGGTTTTCCATACTTGCAGAGTTTATTTGATGCTGATTTTCTATGGCCAGAAGAAGCCCTTCCAGTTGCCAACACACACCTGTTTCCAAGCAAGGTAACATCTACACATGGCCAGATGAGGTTTTACAGAATTTTAGGTATGAATGATACTGCTCGTATGACAGTGATCCTCATTTTCAACTATCATGTGAAATTAAGACAAAGAAACACACACACACACACACACACTGATGAGCTTCTTTCAGTTTTAGCCAAACAAATTGACCCCAGTACTTATTCTATCAGTCACATTTGATGAACTGCTAAGTTATAGGGATATGAATGCACTAACACCAGTTGTCAAGTGGTCGTGGTAGGGACAAATACAGACACAAAGATACACGCATATATATATATATATATATATATATATATATATATATATATATGCATATATGTATGTATATGATAGGCTTCTTTCAGTTTCCATTAACCAAATCCACTCACAAGGCCTTGGTTGGCCTGACGCTATTGTAGAAGACACTTGCACAAGGTGCCACACTGTGAGACTGAACCCAGAACCACGTCGTTGGGAAACAAGCTTCAAACAATACAGCCACACCTGCACCAATAATTGTCAAAGAAAAACAGGTTAATTTTTTGAGAAATTTTTTATAATTTATTTTATTGAAAGAAAATCAAACGGAACAATAAACACATCAAATAAATGTTATATTTTCTTGCATAATATCAACTCTGAATAATCAATTTTTTTTTTCCTCTCTTTTCTAGTTTTCACAACATCCTCCAAACCTAACTCTTTCTGCCAGGTATGTAATACAAGAAAATTAACAATCTTATTTTAGTCATCTAATTCCTCTCACTAACGAAATTGGATTCAATCCAATTTATAAATCACAAAACAGTTTTAATCAAGTAGAAGACAATAAGGATAGAAATCAGTTAACTTCTTATTGTGCAATAGAACTGAATGCAGCCTGTTGTTGCAAAAGCAGAAATTGGTGTTGTGTTGGCATTCATTACAGGAAATGCCAGTAGAAATCTACAAATAATATAACTAGATACAATGCAAGCAGAGAGGATAATTAAATGAGGACTATTATGAATAAAACTTTTAACATTGATTTCTCTACTCTGATGAAAACATAGGCTAGCAAGATAGAAATACATTGCTTCCAGTTCAAATCACAGATAAGAAACTAACGGAAAGTTTTGAATGATACAGCAAAGTTATAGAGAAAAATACATTGCTTTTGCTTTATGATAATTCACCTTGAAACTCAACTATTGCCATAAATAAATAATGTATATAATTGAGGGTGTGTGGAAGTGTGTGGAAGTGTGTGTGTGTGTGTGTGTGTGTGCATGGTTTATGACAACAGATGAACATTTGAATCAAATGGAATGAATCTGGGGATTTGTTGAAGAAACTACAACTTCTAATACCTCTCAATAAAACATGATACAGATGAACTAGATTTGGTAACAACATCACCATTAAAGCATTTCACATACCTTAGATTTAAAAAATTAGATAATGAAGTCTTATTGCAAATAATGAGATTAGTGAATGCACATGGCTTAGCGGTTACAGTTGTGGGTTCTATACTTGGACCAGATTGCATGTTGTGTTCTTGAGCAAGGCTCATCATTCCACATCACATTGCTCCAGTCTACTAAGCTGAAATGATTATCAGCTGAGAACCGGTGAAACTAACTTCATGATCATTTTAAATTTCTAAATTCCAGAACAGAATAAATGTAAGGAGAATTACTTTTCAAAATACAAACTACTTTAACTATAGATGCCAGGATGGTTGTGCGGTTAGGAAGCTTACTCTGCAACTACATGGTTTTGGGTTCAGTCCCACTAAGTGGTACTTTGGACGTTTTCTACTTATAGCTCCAGGCTGACCAATGCCTTCTGAGTGAATATGGTAGATGGAAACTATGTGGAAGGCATTTTGTGAGTATGTGTGTGTGTGTGTGTGTGTATCCATTGTGTCTTTTTTGTACCTGTTTGTCCACAGGCCCACTATTTGATAATTGTTGTAGGTTTGTTTAAATCTCCATAACTTAACAGTTCAGCAAAAGAGACTGATAGACTAAGTACCAAACTTAACAAGTACTGGGGGTTCGTCTGTTCGACTAAAATAAAACCCTCTTAGGTTGTGCTCCAGCATGGTAGCAGTCCAATGGCAGAACGAGTGATAAAAGATAAACTGCATTTTTCATGGTATTGTATTTAAAACTACATTTCAATTAGTCTCTCATTGTCTATATGAACCTCTATAAAGGAAACAATTGATCCCTTGATTTCTAATTGCACAGTCCTTGCAAAGACAGGATATATTCACAATACTGACCTCCACATACATATTTTCTCCGCCTTTTATCATTTCTACTGTAACTATAGTAGCCTCTGTTCCTTAGAGTTAGCTGATCTGATGTTATCTCTGTTTAGGTACCCCTGATTTGATCATCTCTCCTCTTATTATTCAGATCCCCTTCCATTCCACATTTTCTACTTTGATCCACATTTCAATTAATTTATCATATTGGAGTTATCTCTCTTTCTTGTTATTTCTAAATGGAAAAAAAAAACTCTTTTAGAGAGAGATTTCCTGATTAAGAATTGTATTGATAATTGCAGTTAAGATGGAAATATACAGTACCAGACTAATTACCTGGCAAGCTTGCGATTAGAAGTGGCCTGAATTTTTGGATTTTCTGGTTTTGTAAAGACAGCCTGAATATATTCTTTTACAAGTTTCAGTCATTTGACTGTGGCCATGCTGGAACACCGCTTTAAAGGGTTTTAGTTGAAGAAATCGACCCCAGGATTCATTCTTTGTAAGTGTAGTACTTATTCTAGCGATCCCTTTTGCTAAGTTACAGAGATTTAAATACATCAACATCGGTTGTCAGGTGATGGGGGGGGGGCAATCACAGACACAAAGACACACACACATGACTACATACACATACTTATATATGTATATACACACAACTGGCTGTTTTCAGTTTTTGTCTACCAAATCAACTCACAAGGCTTTGGTTGAAGACACTTGCTGAAGCTATAATAGAAGACACTTGCCCAAGGTGCCAAGCAGTGAGACTGAACCCGGAACTATGTGGTTAGGAAGGAAACTTCTTACCACACACCTATCTAAAATATGAGATAAACTATGAAAAGTAAAGAACTTCATTGTATTTAACAGATTCAAATTAATACACCTCCACTTAAAAATTCCTAAAATATATCATACTGTACCATGTATTCAGTATAATGTTCATAAGATAAAAAGTAAATGAAGGAAAATTTAACAAATACAAGTATAAATTAACACACTTCGAAATAAGAGCATGTTTAACCTTTATCCATTAATCCATTAAAAAAAAGTAAAACACAAAACTACTTTTAATACACCATATGTAAATTAACCAACAAAGTGGCTGCAGAATGAACAGGTGGTACGTCTAATTCAAAACTAGCCAATTTCAAAAGTACCCAGTCTTTTGTGGGTAATACTGGATAAGAGGTCTGATACTGTTTTTTAATTGGCTCAGTAAGACTTTCTTTGCATGACGCATGCGTACGAACAGCCATGCTACATGGCAGTGAAACATGGGCTGTAACTGCTGAGGACATACGTAAGCTTGCAAGGAATGAAGCCAGTATGCTCCGTTGGATGTGTAATGTCAATGTGAATACCCGTCAGAGTGTAAGTATCTTGAGAGAAAAGCTGAACATTAGAAGCATCAGTTGTGGTGTGCAAGAGAGACGATTGCGCTGGAATGGACATGTGGTGAGAATGGATGAGGATAGCTGCGTGAAAAAGTGCCACACCCTAACAGTTGAGGGAACCCGTGGAAGAGGTAGGCCCAGGAAGACCTGGGCTGAGGTGGTGAGGCAAGACCTTCGTACATTGGGCCTCACCGAGGCGATG
>NC_068994.1:18485102-18502459 GCF_001194135.2 Octopus bimaculoides
GACACCATTTCGAGCGTGGCCGTTTTCGTGCGGGTGACACGTAAAAGCACCCACTACACTGTCTGAGTGGTTGGCGTTAGGAAGGGCAGCCAGCTGTAGAAACTCTGCCAAATTAGACTGGAGCCTGGTGTTGCCATCCGGTTTCACCAGTCCTCAGTCAAACCGTCCAACCCATGCTAGCATGGAAAGCGGACGTTAAACGATGATGATGATGATGATGACAAAAAAAAAAAGAAAAAAAAGAGAAGCCATAAATCTCACTAATTGGTTTTCAGAAAATAAATTACTTTTGTCATTTTCCTTTTTGATTATAGGATAATTTATATTTCTTACACACATTTGTACATATTATACATTTTATATGTAATGTAAACCAATACGTTTCTGTCAACCTTCTTCAGGAAATAATTTTCAATGGCAACTCTCATCAAGAAGAATTAAACATACAATCGAGAAACAACGTTATCTCTTAGTGATATCTTAAAATAACAATCTGTATGATAAATGCTCTAGAGTTTAAATGATTTCATTAAAGTTTATATATCCACTGGGTATTTACAAGAATCTTTCCTTTTGAAAGGTCATTCACCCAAAGCAAAATGTAATTTTAATATATAAATAAATTATGAGTGTTGGCATGCAAACATATGCAAATGTCCCTCTCACTATCTCAGTATACACACACACAAACGTATGTGCACGCGTACACACACACAAACACACACACACACACACACACACAGAGCCTCCATGAGATGCTTGTGGTTAAGTTGTTGATGTTTTTCAAGTGGTCTGAATGATTGTGAAAGTGACATTGTTTCATTTAGTTTACAAAATGGTAGTGTAGTGAATTATTAAGTTTAAGTGCAGCATCTGAAAAAATAGAGAGGTTTGCTTCAATGGTTGTAGAAAGTCTGTAGGTTTTAAAGAAGGTGGGTAAGATTTTCCTTAGTCTATCTCTGTTGGCTGAAGGTTGAAATTCCTAAGTTATAGAAGACCAATGTCACAGTACAAGCTGATCAAGTCAGTTATCTCTGCTGAATCAGCTGATCCCATACTCACACCAAAATGGGATAGATAAGTAATAAGTAATAGTTTTCAAAGAACTAAAACAGAAAAATAGATGATATAAAAAATTCCAAATAGATATACAACCAAAAGAAGAAAATCAAAGACATTTATCAAATAGCCCATATTAACTACTACAAATTTCTTTCTTTGGTAATTACAAAAAAAACAAAAAAAATCCAAGAAAACAAACTGGGAGACATTAAATAACAACAAAGAGTAGAAAATAACATTGCATCTTAAAATTTTGGCACAAATACAGCAATGTTGGGGAGGGAGTCAGTCAATTAAATTGGCCCCAGTGCTCAACTGGTACTTATTTTATCGGCCTTGAAAGGATGAAGGGCAAAGTGTGTGTGAATCCTGGCAGTTTTTCAACTTTAAATGCTAAGTTGGAAGAAGTATTGCCAAGCATTTTGCCCAGTGCAGTAACAATTCTGCCAGCTTGCTGCCTTATTGCACCTTTAAAAATAGACAAGAGAATGGAATGACCACTTACATCCAAACAACCATATTTCATATTCAAGGATTATAGCCTCACTTTAACAATAAATCTGTCATCTGACTTGGAAAACTAGTGAAGAACAATATAGGAAGTATTAGTAAACACATATTAGACAAAATTATTCCTGAAACACAAGGTGTCACACTTCTGTGGATTAACACATTGAATGTCACTAAGTGGTAAAACCTATCCCCAGACAAAAATTGTAAATTTTTACATGAAAGACTACTACTACTACTATACAACAACCTCCAAGGTCATTGTTGTTGCAACCCTCAATTATTCCAGCTTGCTCACTAATGTAGAAATTAGGATAGTTCTATATGCCCAGAAAACTCTAGTAATTTTGCAATAATACAATCTTAGTTAAAAATATCTATTTTAACGTATGGGCACAAAACAGACATATTGGAGATAGTGATTTGACCAGCTTTTATACTTACTATCAATCTTATAGTCTAACTTTCGTACAATCAAAAAAGGAGGGCTGTACCATGATGATGGTCTCCTAACAAATACCATTGAAACAAACAAATGAAGATATATTCCTCAAAATGAAAATGTATTCAATAGTATTGCCTGTAGGTCAGTCTGAATTTACTTGGTAGATAATTTAAAGTGATATTCAATAAAATTCTTACTTATAAGAATTTTAAAGCAAGAAGTAGCTCAATTAAAAAGAATATAGTTGCATACCACCCTAACAAGGAGCAGATTCCACTACTTGTAGCTCAGGCTGGTTACTCTGCCTCTTTGGTGTCAGAACTGAGACTTTGTAGGGGTTGAATATCTGTATTTAAGACATATCACAACATTGCATACAGGGACCAGTGATTGCACATGAAGAGAGTATTCTTTAATCCACTTGGTTGATCTCAAATTATGCAGAATTTTTTGACTCAATTCATGTTCTGTAAAAATTGCTCAATGCTAAGCTTTGGGAGAGGTTTTCTCTGCTGAATATTGTAAGCTTAATTTTAAAAATATGAGGGAAAAAATTCACATTTTTAGTCCAAACCCATTCCATTTATTATGGTATACCAGAGACATTTGGAGCATCTACTTTTTTTCTTAGTTGTTATCATCATCCTTTAAAGTCTCTTTTCTATGCTGGCAAGGATTGGATGGTTTGACCAGAACTAACAAGCCGGAACTACACCAAGTTCCAGTCTGATTTGGCTTAATTTCTACAGCTGGTTGTCCTTCCTAACACCAACCACTTTAGAGTGTGTGCTGGGTGCTTTTAACATGGCACCAGCACAGGACTTTTGCAGGCCAGTCTTCTTCACCATTCCTTTCTATGATAACATGGATGAAACTGGTTAAGTTTCAATTAATTTAATACATTTAAAAAAAACTTTAATACATTTAAATGAAATATTACACTTGATTTTGTTTCAAAAGATTACCAACAATTCTCTGAATGCTATTGTGCATTTTCACACCTTTCTTTTGTTTATGTAACACAACCTGTAAAGAAACCTTCAACCACTTGTGAGTGACTGAGAGTGAGTGTGAGTGAGTGAATGAATGAGTGAGAGTGTGTGAAAGTGAGTGTCTGTGTGTGTGCATGCACATCATAGCAGGTTAGATAAAATACTCACTGAACACTTATAAATGACTTTTCTAAGTCAGGGGTTTTCAAACTTTTTGACTTGCGGACCCCTTTATATTTCAGGCTTTACCTTAGCCCTTATAAACGCTTATGAAATTTATACATAAATATTTGCTTAAAATAACATATATTTTTACATTTATTTATTTAACAATATTTAATAAATAGGTTTATTGTCAATTAAAAGATTTCGATTAAAAAACATGTATAAAATCAAATCGCCCATAAAAAGTATTTGCTGTCCACGGACCCCCTGTCTTGTCCTTGCGGAGCCCCTGTGGTCCGTGGACCACAGTTTGAAAACCCCTATTCTAAGTCATATTATTGCAAACACATTTATATTTAATATTACCAGCTGATACAAACTAAATTTTACTCATTGTTGTTTTCCACTATTCTTGGGGTTTTATTTTTATTTTATCTTTTTATCCAACAGGTGTTACAGACGAGAATTACACAATTACACAGTTACAGTTTGAAACAAGTAATGTATTTCAGCCAACTTCACAAAAACTGGTGTTGATTTTATAATAAAAGGTTTATTTTATCCCCAATCATGAGTTTCTCCTTAGTTTTGTTGGTTCATTAAGTTTCCTCAAAACTCCTTTTAAAACATGCAAAGATATTCCATATATGTTATGTAAAATGATATTGAATAACCATTTTATATTGATTCAGTAAGCAGAAAAATATAAATATATCTTTTTCATTTACATTTTGAGTGGAAGTAAAATGTCTCTTTCCCATATTACAATCCAAGATTAACCATCCAAAAATTTAATTTCATGAATCAAATAGATATTACAGTAGGAAAATTTTGTCCTTCTCTGGAGATATTTGCCTATTTCCATAATTCTGGTGATATAAACAGAACAAGTGTGAAAATATGTGTGCTATGCCTTTGAAGGGTAAGGTTAAGAATGATAAAGAGAATTTGATGAAGAAAACAAAACGAGAGGAAAAGGGTGTGTGGAGGAATAAAGAAAAGAGAAAGGAAAGAAAGAGAAACAAAACAAGTTAGGGAGGGAGCATGATGGAGAAAAAGATATGTAAAGTCTAAGTTTACCTTATATACATACAGGCAAACACACACCCAAACATATATATACACACGCACACATATATGTATGTATATATAATCCATGTGTAAATATATGCACGCACACAAACACACACACATATACACTGATATGTTTATGTGTGTGTGTGTATATATATATATATACACACACACATACATATATATACATACACACACACCTAGCCACACACACTCACATATTCAATATGTACACGCATTTGTGCATGGAGAGAGAGAGAGAGAGAGAGAGAGAGAGAGAGAGAAAGAGAGAAAGATTCATACTCATCTGTATATATATATACACATATATTTATTCACACACACACACACACACTTTATTTTTTCTCCCTCAAAACAATTCAATTTTTGACTCCATTGTTTGTAAGATGTGTTTTATTTGTATTCAAATTCACAATCATGTCATATGTAAACATAATTTTTGTTCTGATAACATAATAATGTAAGGAATAACAAAAAAAAAAAAAAATGAAGAAGATGTTTTCAAAAGAAACATATCACCAGTTGCAGATATGAAATATAATTTTGTTTGAATGCATCATATGCATGCATACATAATGAAAGCTGCAGTAATATACAATTGGTGACCCTGTTAGCATTTTCAATGTTGAATTAACAAATCTGTTGGGTTGATGTGCAGAAGGCAGGGGTTACATCAGTTTTCCTATGTTAAGGGAAATGAAGCTAGCTGACTGAGATTTTAGCTATGCCTCTCAGCCAAGCTTCAGGGAAGAAGATCATTGTTTTGTCTAGAGTGTTCATGTAAACTAAATGAACTTTATATACATAGACTATGAGTAATGCTACAGATTGACTTTGTACATGAAGTTTGTCAGTATGAACCTGGAGCTGACCCAATAAATTCCTGTAGAATGTACCCATGTGTGAGGTTGCAATGGAAATATGACTAACTAGTTTTAAAAACAGTTTTCCAGTTAACTTTTTAAGAGCATTGATTATCTTTTTTTTTTCCTTACTAATATCAGTCTTTAGACTGCAGCCATGCAGGGGCACTGCTTGAAGAATCTTTTGTAGAATGAATTGATTCTAACACCTATTTTTTTTTGGTAAATTCTGGTACTTATTCTAGCAGTCTCTTTTGCTGAACCACCAAGTTATGGGGATGTAAACACATCAACATTGGTTGTTAAGCAGTGGTAGAAGACAGACACAGAGGCATGAACACATACATATTAGGGTTCAGGTAAATCAGGCACTTAAATGGCAGGGCACCGGGTTTTTAAATGTTCCTAATACTGTGGTTTGAGTACTCACCTGAAGAAAACAGTTTTTATTATATAATGTACCTGTTAACCAATTAAAAAGTTTGTTGGAAACAACTGTAATGAACTGACACCTATCCATCATTTGTTTTATATGTATGTGTGTATATATACACACATACATATGGAGTGGCTGTGTGGTAAGTAGCTTGCTTACCCACCACATGGTTCTGGGTTCAGTCCCACTTCGTGACACCTTGGGCAAGTGTCTTCTACTATAGCCTCAGGTCAACCAAAGCCTTGTGAGTGGATTTGGTAGACGGAAACTGAAAGAAGCCCATCGTATATATGTATATATACATATATATGTGTGTATGTATATGTTTGTGTGTCTGTGTTTGTCCCCCAACATCACTTGACAACCGATGTTGGTGTGTTTACGTCCCCATAACTTAGCGGTTTGGCAAAAGAGACCAATAGAATAAGTACTAGGCTTACAAAGAATAAGTCTTGGGGTTGATTTCTTTGACTAAAAAGGCGGTGCTCCAGCATGGCCACAGTCAAATGACTGAAACAAGTAAAAGAGTATATATGTATATATATATATATATATATATATGTTGAACTTCTTTCCACTCACAAGGCTTTGGTCAGCCCAGCATTATAGTAGAAAACACTTGCCCAAGGTGCCATGCAGTGGGACTGAACCTGAAATCATATGATTGCAAAGTGAGCTTCTTAACTACACTGTCATGCCAGAACACTCATACTGCAAACTTAGTCATACACGATTTAACACCAAAAAAGTCTCAGACAGTATCAATGGTCAATGTACAAGTATTTTTAAACCAGGGAAATGAAGACAAACACACATAAGCTTAAAATTAAGTTACAATAATAAATATAGGTTTCAAATTTTGGCACAAGGCCAGCAAGTTTGGGGGTAAGTCATTTACATTGACCCCAGTACTTGACTGATACTTATTTTGTTGACCCTGAAAGGATGAAAGGCAAAGTTGACCTCAGTGGAATTTGAACTCAGAATGCAAAGGTGGATGAAATGCAGCTAAGCATTTTGCCCAGTGTGCTAACAACTCCGCTAGCTTGCTGGCTTATGTTACAATAATAAATATTGAACATTTGATGTATAGATATTTTAGAAAATCAATGTTCAAAATTGTAGAATACATGGGATACGTAAACTTAGAAGGTCAACAAGAATTTTTTAAAACAAATTTTTAATCATGTTTGCATATGACATGCTTGAAAGAAGATATATTTCACGAGCACAAATTTAAAACAAGAGCACTCAGAGACTGCAAACCTCCGCCGAGACAACACCAACATCCTCTCAACGATAACCCGGAGATGATTTTTAAAACGAGAATATCTGAAATAAACTCAACTGCTCTCACAAACGAGAATACTAAAAATGAACCCGACTGCTCTCTCAGATTAAGTAAAAAAACCTGGAAAAATAATCCAGAATCCTTGTCCATAATTGGATCGATCCCAAAATCTAATCAGTTCGTGCCAGCCACGAGGTCAAACATCCCTGAAAGTTTCATCCGAATCCATCCAGCAGTTCTTGAGATATCTTGTCCACAGACAAACAAACAAATATGACTGAAAACAATACCCCTGCTTTCGCTAAGGTGGAGGTAACAAGAGAAAAAGAAAATGAATAGGCCTTCTCATAGTACTCTTAACTTCATAACTTGTGTAACATACAAAGTTCAACTCCTGTGAGAGGACCTCCTCTTTTTGTTCTTGTCTTAGGTTTGTGTTAGATGTTTTATGTAGTTTACTTTTAAAATTTTAACCTTTCATGTTATAAATTGCTTCTTTCTTCCCCACTCTGTGTTTGTATTAATGTTTGTTTATAAATATAATTAAGTGTTAAAACAATCAAGCATTCAGATTGAAGGATTGCCCAATATTTTTCAGATTGTGTGAGTGTGTGTGTTTTTTTTGTTTTTTGCAAGGTAATGGTTGATAGTGACAACAAGTTTTGGCTATGGAGCCTTCATTGGACAGGCCAAAATTCAGAGCTCCCAAATTATGTATGTGTGTGTTGGTTACATATGAAAGCAAACTAAAATATTGTAAATCAGCTAATGAGTTACCCCATTAGAAGTAAATAGATTGGTTAGTGAGAGAGTGGAGAAACCGCAAGTCCATAAGTTAGCATCATTCTGGAGAACTGGCTCACATGTACCATAAAAGAAGATGAAATATACAAAAGTAAATAAATACATAGGATTCAATGTCTCTTTTGAATCCTATAAATTTTGAACTTTTAACTGGGGTTAAAAGATACAGATCCTACTAAAACTGATTATATCATTGCCTCAAGAGGAACTTTTTATTTCTTTTCATTTAGTTCTTATCTCTCATTCTCTCTCTCTCATACACTACCATCCTCTCACCTTTCCTCTTTAACTGGCTCCCCCCACCTTCCTTGCCTTCTTTTTGCTAGACATCTTGTTCTGATACAATATCAATGAAATCAGCTGTTGTTCTCACACCATTAGATAAAAATTTTCTCCTTTAATGCTCTACTTATTGCTCTATAACTTTTGGCTTTGAGGGCTCAATACAAAATTTTTGCCAAATCTATCAAATTCCTTTTGCAGTTCTTTCAGAGATTCCAGTTAGTTAGCTACATTAACTCTTTAGCATACAGATTTCTTTGTCAAATGTATTACTTATACATTTACATTGTTTTCAGTTAATCACAAATTATCTTGTAGCTTCAAGATTTCAATGGTGTATCTGTATATTTTTAGAATGACATTGTAGGGTAGGTGTGAGAGGTTGGATCTGGTCAGTTTTAACATACAACAGGTTGAATATGTAGGTTGGATATGACCAAATTCAAGGCTACAGAGTTAACTGACTCTTGTGACTCATCTTCTGGGTGTGTCTAACCCAACTAACTACTGTTCAACAATTTTATAAGCTTAATAATGCCAACAGTTTTATCTGTTTTCAGATCTGCCTTGTTTTTTGTTCTTTCCACATTATTCCATTTGTGAGTATTTTGAGATGTCCTTACCATGCTTGTTTAATCTATTACTAACCTCCATGTCTCAGCTTCTTAAGAAATTGCTGAGATAAGAGCATCAATTGTAAAGTTGTCTTTTAAGACTTAGAAAGTATTTTGCTTTTAAAATAGTAAAAAAAAAAAAAAAATCATTATTGACATGAATTCATGTGTGCGTGTGTGTTTAGACATACATATAAACAAATTGATAAATTCAACATATCACCAAAAACACTGCTTTTGGCCAGAAGCTTGGAATGGTGATTACAGCATGCTGAATTTCGAATTTCCTAATTCAAATATATAGACATGTTCTGCCAACCTAGTATTGATTACCATCTTTGTTTCTATAAGCTACATATCTACTACTACTATGAATATGTGTATGTGTGTCAAAGAAAAAGTGAGAAAGAATGAGATTTAAATAAACAATTTTTTGGTCTGACAAATACTTTTCCTTTCAGTGAGTTATTAAAAACAAAAAAGTTACATAACCCACCCCCCATCAAATTTTTGTCTGATCCATGATAAGAACATTTTTGTTTATAGTTACTTTTTTTCATTAAAAATTCATTTTAAACATATATGTCAAACATAATGTAAATTTATATTTTACAATCTATTCTTTTATAAAAATTGAAATAAAATACATAATGTGATCATTAGATGAAACATCTAAAAACAAATTTCACTGAAATTGCAAGTGTTTAATGTAAATTACTTTACCTGTGCATTTCCAATTTAAATATTATCACTTACCTGAAAAATAAAATAAAAATGTATTTAATAAATGTGAAAAAATAGTGATAGAGGGGAATAGTATACATAAGAATTTAGATTACTGGAGAAAAATAAAGATTAACTTTATTTATTTATCTATAACATAGGAATGGTGCTCCATATCTTTATGAGAGAATAATGTGTAATTATTTACAAACTTGACAATAAATATAATGGATCAGAATACTTGCAGCTTCAACCCTTTAACATTCAGATTATTCTGTGAAATGTAGTGCTTATTTATCCATATTGTTTTGAATTAATCATGCATTATCTTGTAGCTTTAAGATTTCAATGATGTGACTGTATCTTTTTAGAATGACAATGAAAGGTAGGCAAAGGAACCCAGATCTGGCCAGTTTGAACATAGAACAGGTAGAATATTTGGGCTGGATATGGCCAGTTTAAATGCTAAAGGGGTGAGCTCTATCATAACAGGCTAAAGTTACAGATTAAGTTCTTGAATTGTGGATTAAAGAGAAGGGAGAATCAAAGGTTTTCTTCTGGATAACTGTAGCATAAATTAAGCCCAATAGAATCAATGGTAACTAAGTATACATATATAATCACTTTGTGACATATATGATATAGAGGGATTATTCAGATTAGATAGATGACTTTCGTATTATACCAATCAATGGGACTTTAATGATAAGTTTAAACTGGTCACTGTACTACAGAGATGGGTTTTGGTCATTAGACAGGAGTCATAGAAGTAAAGAGCCTTTAAACAATTCTATTTGGAATAGTAAAGAGGAAGTCAAAAGTCATCTTTATGGATTTTGAGCATAATTTCTCAAGTAGATCTTTATGAATGTAAATGATTTAAAAGGGAAGCAAATATCTACTTGATTAGAGAGTGGCATTCAGAGAATACTAGTCATAATAGAAATGAACAGAGACAAAGATTCTTGAAAGTAAGAAGCCTTCTTATCATTCTCATTAATGAATATGATTGGAAGAGACAGGCTTAAAATGAGATGTTGAGTGTCAATTCATTCTACATAAAGAAAAAATATATACTTTTATATAAGTAATAATCCCATTTATAAAATGAATACAATTTTATGGTTCTATTCTTGGAATAAAAAGTTAGTTGCATTAAAAAGGAAATACAATGCAAATCTTAGAGAATATATAAACCATTGTAGAGAAAGATGACACATATGCAAAAGTGCAATAATTTTTCTAGACAAAGGAACAGAGGCTGTGAGGCAAAAGAAAGAATAATGGGGACCATGTTCCTTGCAAACCATCCCAGATGGTTTGAGTTGATGGGCAGAGAACAAGCTTCAAAGGGCTGCAAAGTGTTTAGAGTAAAATGTTGAGTTGTGAGACACACAAAGTTGATAAGTAGAGTTGATGAGTTGGGTAGATACAAGAACAGCAAGTGTATTTGAAGGTGATATACATGTTATTATTTCAAACTGCTGGCTATTTACAACATCAATGACTGAATAAACATTATTCTATATATCGCTGGCAGCAAGATTTGGCTGTATTGGAGGCTTTTTGGCAGTGATTTGATGTCTGCCACTGAAGAAGTGCAGTAAGCTGAAATCATGTGATCTGGTAGCTTTGGTACCCATGCCAGATGAATCTTGTCTGCTAGAATATGTAATTTATGCCTATGTTTTTTATGTATCATGTGTCTATATGAGAGGACCACTCAAGATGAATACTGTAATATTCAGCTTTCTGTGTTATGTTGGATACAAAGATTATCTTTTGGTGTTAATGCTGGTCCTGTTGCAAATTAGAGTTTTTTATGTCCCCCATTTTATACTAACCAACTTGACACTGTCCCTGGTTCTATGTTACAAACTTCCTGTTTTAAAATAATCTAAATTAAAACCTTCCATCAAAGTTTCATGTCAATTTCTGTTCTAAACACCAGCTTAATAATGACTAATTTATTCTACAAAATTCTGGATTATTTTCAAAATTAATTGGATCAGAAGCAACATATTTCATTAGAGATGTGGTAACAAAAAGGGTCAGTCAATAAAGTATCTTGAATATTCAGCCCTCCAGAACTGATTAAAAACATTATCAATGTTGAAGTATTGACAGCATATTATGAAAACTGACAAAAGACTTCTTGTTTCATACATCTAAGATATTAACTTCTACAGATATTGTCCGTGGAATATTCACCCTAGTCAGCTCTTGAGAAGGTTTCATCGAAGTAAGAAAGACTTTCCAGCTATACAATGTGATCTATGTCACAGTTATTTAACCCCAAGTTACCCCTACTTAAGGAGATCTTCTTCAAAGACATTCCAGCTGCAATCATTTTGTTTTGTTTTTTAAGAATATACAGGACTATATTAATGTGTCCTTTACTTATTCAAAATAACAGAGTGTGATTTAAGGGAGATTTGGTTGCTTTTTCTGGTACATTGAGCAACCACGTAATGACACCCTAATTGGTTCAATAGTATCACTCATTGATTAGTGTTGTAGTTAAATTAATTTACTAATTACAACTAACTATACTCTTTTACATGTTTCAGTCATATGACTGTACCCATGCTGGAGCACTGCCTTAAGGGTTTTAGTCAAAGAAATCGACCACAGAACTTATTCTTAGTAAGCCTAATACTTATTCTATCAGTCTCTTTTGCTAAACCACTAGGTTATGGGGACATAAACACATCAACATCAGTTGTCAAGCAATGGTGGAGGAACAAACATAGACACAAAGACACACACACACACACATCTATATATGATGGGCTTCTTTCAGTTTCCATCTATCAAATCCACTCACAAGGCCTTGGTCAGCCTGAGGCTACAGTAGAAAACACTTCCTCAAGGTGCCATGAAGTGGGACTGAACCCGGAACCATGTAGTTGGGAAGCGAGCTTCTTACCACACAGCCACGCCTATGTACATAATAAAGCAAAAAGATTTAAGTATATTTGTTAGACATAAAGAATTTCCTCTTCCTCCACTTCAAAAGTCTTCCTTTCCATGTAAGGAAGTAAGACATTTATCTAAATTTCTGATAGCAGTACTGTTGCTAAAATAACCAGGCTATCTCAAGTTGAAAGTTGAAGCAAAAGCTATTCTCTTGAATAGTAATACATTTCCTTTGCATCATACCAGTAAGATAACAATAAGAAAGCAGGTGATATACAGGTAGAAAATATCAAATATGTTGTTCAAATCTATAGAACATGTCAGATATCTCATTTATAGTCTACTTTATATTTTTAAAATAACACTGTAGCTTCAATAATTCAAGTCAACAAAAAGCCTCTATGCAGTCACTGAAGTTGCTAGAAATAACAGCCAAACAATTGACAACTCACAACTTAGAGTCTTTAATAAAGATACATTGGACCATATCACATGATCAGGTGACTGAGCAGGCTATCAGATGTTACACATCGCTGGTCACAATGTGCTTTTGCATTGCTTTAGTCTTCAAATGACGCCACTCTGCTGGTTAGGTGAACAGGCCAACAATCCCCCTTGATTGAAGGAGGACTGAAGCAATGTGAAATGAAGTGTTTTGCTCAAGAACACAATGCACCACCTAGTCAAGGAATTGAACCATGAGCTAGCGTTCATGAGTACAACAGTCTAACCACTAGGCCACATGCCTTCACATTAGACATATGTTTTCACCAAAAGACAATCTTTGCATCTAACTTAATTAGACTATGTAGTTCCTGATAATCAAAACAAGATGGTCATGGATGAAATACCTTTCATCTCTTATCAGGTCAGACACTACAAGAATCTGAATTTAATGCCTTAAATCTGTTTGAATATTCCATTTAACCATTTTGATGCCAATCCATCTGAGACCACCCCTGGTTTTATGAGACAAATTTCCAGTTTTAAAGTGATTTAAATTAAAACCTTTCATCAAAATTTCATGATAATTTATTTTTCAAACACCAGCTTAATAATGACAAAGTTATTTTACTAAATTCTTCATTATTTTTCAAAATCAGATGAAACAAAGGAGGCAAATTTCAACAGATGTATGGTAACAAAAGTTAAACAACTAAAGAGACGAATGGAAATACATTATCAAATTTATATAATTCATTATTATTATTATTATTATTATTATTATTATTATCCAGTCATGCTGCCTGCATGGATTCCCGTGACTCTCTGTCACCATCCAATTCCATTATTATGAATTTGAATTGGGAGCTCGAGTCATAGTGAATCTTTCATTAGCTAATTACACAACCATGGCCACTACTCCTATGGGTGCGTTGCAGTTACTCTCTTGATAGAGCTTGGTGAACCTGACTGTTGATCTTCTAGGATTCCTCTGCTCAGCACCAGTGTAAGAAGTACCATTGGCTCAGTTGAGCTCTTCTACTGCCTCTTCACAATCTGTTATGCTGCAATCTCAAGACTTCACCATATCCCTGGTAGGATGGTTAAACAGGTGCTACACCTTGTCAAAGGGCAACCTGTAACTATGCAAGGCACGGTTGTTGCTTCATGGGGTATTTTCACAATATCCACATACCCATAAATAAATTTATAATACTACCATTTTAATCAATGAAACCAGCATGTATATTGTATGAGTACTGTTTCTAGTCAACAGATATAATTGCAGACTTTTGGAAAAGTCTGTTACGTGAAAACATCCAATACAGTGGTTATCAAACTGTGCACGACACCACAGTAATGTGCCTCAAGACATGTCTGGGTGTGCCATGGATATTTTTAAATAAAATTTAAGGCTCTAGAAAAGAAAGCAAACATTTTATATATCCTACTCTAAATTTTTAACTTGCAAAGTTCTTTTCTTTTTAAACATGCAATGTGAAGTACCTCAGCAAATTTTAGTTAATCTCTGAAGTGCCATGAAGTCAAAAAGATTGAGAACCATTGATCTAATATGTCAAGGAGAATTGTTTGTCATTGATATTCTCAGTTGAACAATTTACTTTCCTCTCTCTGTGTGTATGACATAGGACTGGTAGTTTAGCAAAGTCAGATTTTAGATAAATTATTATTGTTTTAGTCCTTTACTTGCTTCAGCCATTGGCATGTGACCATGTTGGAGAACCATCTTGAAGTATTTCTAGTCAATCATATCAACTCCAGTACTTATCTATATATTAAATATTATTTGCCAAAATGTTAAGTTACAGAATAATGCTTTTCAAGTGATGTCAATATAAGGACGTATAGAGAAAGACATGCAGATACATGCATACACACACTACAATTTCCACCAGTCAATTTCATTCACAACACATTGATTCAGATTTACTCGGGGCTATAGTAGAAGGCAGTTGCTCAAGATACCAAGTAGTGGGACTGAACCCAATAATACATGGTTGTGAAATGAACTTCCTAACCACATGCCATGTCTATGTTTATTGGAAAAGAAGTTTTCACAGATCAATGAACTTTGCAATCATTCCTTTTAAAATTATTATTTAGCTGGAGGAAGAGGAACAAAGTCCATGACATTTGCAGATTCAACCACACTGATGAAGCCGGTGGGTGATATTCATCTTGAACTTCTGTAGATTAATGCCTTTGAGAAAATCATGTGGAGAGAGTGAGTTTCAAAGATTTACAATTCAAATGTTTAGTTTGGGAATAGGTGGAATGAGATAAAGTAAAGAGGAAGTGAAGTGGGTGTATCAAGTAGCTGGTGTTGTCATTGTTTAGTCATCAAGTCAGTTCTGATCAAACAGATTCACACCTTTCAAATGTGACCATCTTAAGTGACATGGTGGGGTGTAATTTGAAACAAAGCTTTTGGCTGTTATTTCTAACTACTCAAATGAATTACAGAAGTTTACATACAGTTTGCTAGTTGAGCATAAATTTAACCTGTTGTCTAGTTTAACACAACCACATAGACTTCGGGTGTCTTTAGCAGAGTCCACTCTGTTGTAGCTTTCAGAGTAGGCTTTCTGTTTAACCCTTTAACATTCAGGTTACTCTGCCAAATGCAATGTTTATTTTTTTTAATACTGTTTTGAATTAATCATGCATTACCTCATAGCTTTGAGATTTTGATGATGTGATTGCTTATTTTTAGAATGACATTGTAGGGAGAATTTGAGATACCACATCTGCTTGGGTTGAACATAAAACAGGTAGCATATTTGGGACAGATACAGCTAGCTTAAATGCTACAGGGTTAAGGATAATCTCTTTCCATCTGACTCAGAGGCCCTGTAAACATTCCTGGGCACTGCCATATCACCTCTAAGTAAGGAATAAAAAGAAAGAGAGAGTGAAAATAGCAAGCACATCTTTGAACCAGTGACTGTAGTGAGTTTGTGGATTTTACTAACATGCTGTTCAAGAGTAGAAAAGGTTTAGTATGTATAATTATTAAATTATGATGATATTTCAGGAAACTAGCTGTCATATAATGGTTAGTCTGAGTTTTAGTCTCTGTAAATAAAAGCAATGCCAATTTGAAATCCATATTTTGCAAGCAGATTATTCACTTGTGTAGGAAGGTTAAGAGGCTAAAAAAGAGATGAATGGTGTTATCATGAACTCGGGTTATAAATAACAGTGTTTTGAAGTAACAATTACAAGTCAATGTACTAAAGAATGAAAAATGTGAGAGATATAATACAACTCTGAGGTACACCACAGTTGACTGTATCAACAAACCTCTCAATAGATACTACATGGTAGTACATCTCAATATTATTATTTTTTTTTGTTTTTTTTAGAACCAGTTCAACTCTGATCTAGTTGACAATAACAATCCAGCCATGACTGTTGCATTTTCAAGCATAATGTACATCTACAGCTACATCATCCAATGTAGCCTTTATTGTTTAAGAATAGGGTGTGATATGAAGGAGATATGGCTGCTAATTCTAGCAGGTCAAGTAGCCTCATATAAAACTTCCTATGTTGCATGTAGTACTAAATGGTAGAGCAGGCAATGTATAAGTATTTCTATCTTACAGAGTAGAGAGTATACAACTTATATAAGCTTGCAAGACCTATGTTTCATGGGCCCAAGCAAAATTGTTAAATAAAAAAAAATGGTACTCCATCAATTATGACAATGAGGGTTCCAGTTGATCCAATTAATGTGAAAGTGGCTGAGCACTTTACAGACATGTATACTCTTAATGTAGTTCTCAGGGAGATTCAGTGTGACACAGAATGTGATAAGGCTGGACCTTTGAAATACAGATATTTTTCATTTTTGCCAGCTGAGCAGACTGAAACAATGTGAAGTAAAGTGTCTTTCTTAAGGATACAATGTGCTGCTGGGAATTGAACTCACAACCTTACGATACCCTAACCACAAGTCATGCATCATCACATATAAATAGGCCTTCAGTCAATGTACATGAGTGTATTCTTTCTCCCACTTTTTTTAAAATGGATTCCCACTTTCAATTTGTCTTTCTTCAGATGCTACAGAGAAAGAGAGAACTGAAGAAAATATAAAAAGGAAAAAATAAAACTTAAAGAAAGAAACAAAGCAAGGAAGTGAAAGTGAAAGAAAAAGAGGAGAGAAATCAAAAAAGATAAATGGAGAGAGGGAGAAAGAGAGAGAGACAGACACACACACATACATATGCATATATACGCATGCAGTGACTGTTGCATTATGTTGCTGGACTAGTGAAGGAATATTTAATTATGGTTTGAAACAAGATCACCTTAGGCTAATTAACTGAAAAGTAGGTGCCATTCTTAATGCAAAGTAAAATAGTGAGATCAGTGATCTGTGAAAACACTTGCTTTAATAATATGTAAATGTGCGAATTTGTTGGAATCATCTTAGTCATGCTGGCATTGTAAAAATTAACGGCAAAGAGAAAAATGCAAAAATAATCAAGAGAAAAATGTCAGAAACAAATAAGTAGAAAGGATTTGTCAAGTAGTAGGAAGTGTTTGTAGTTAAAAGCTGTACTGTAATACTATTAAACTAAGTAAAGCTAATCCTGAAGTGTGAAAATGTGTTGGCCATTCCATTGCATCTACAAACACCAATAATGCTTTCAAAGAGAAAAAGAGTGAGAGAGAGGGAGAGA
>NC_068994.1:18502469-18502815 GCF_001194135.2 Octopus bimaculoides
GGTATTAGTAGTTTGATGTAAGAGCTGCCATATGGATTTTTAACTTTGTAATCATACATTCATACACCTAGACACATGTATGTACCTACCAGTGTGTGTGTGTGTGTGTGTGTGTGTGTGTGTGTGTGTGTGTTTGTGTGTTTGTGTGTGTGTGTTTGTGTCTGTAAGTGGTGGTGTAGCAAGAAGCTTGCTTCCCAACCACGTAGTTCTAGGTTCAGTCCCATTGAATGGCACCTTGGGTAAGTCTTTTACTGTAGCCATGGGTGGATTACGACCTTGTAAGTTGATTTAGTAGACAGAAACTGAAAGAAGCATGTCGTGCCTCTGTGTGTGTGTGTGTGTGTGT
>NC_068994.1:18504752-18509569 GCF_001194135.2 Octopus bimaculoides
TATACACACACACACACATATTCACATACATGCCATCATTATCATCATCATTGTTTTAATGATGATAATGACAGTATCATACTGATACCAAAGATAAGTCACACCAACTCATCTAAATTAAACCCTTAAAAACCTGCCAATGATGATATTCTCAAGGCTGATGGAACCATGCCAGCAAGGATCATTTAAAATTCATTGAGGTAGATTTTCTATCCTCATCTGTTTCCAAATAAGGTAATAATATTTTTATGGAAAACTGGAAAAAAAAAAAGCACTGCTTGTATGATCATCAGGCTCCGTTTCAACTATTATGTAATGTTAAGATAAGGAAGTACAAACATGTGCATGTACACACACAATCTCATGTGCACACACACACACACACACACACACACACACAGACATTTATTCAAGGGTTTGTTTCAGTTTCTGTCTGCTAAATCCACTTTCAAGTCTTAGCACTAACTGGAGCTATAAGATACCAGTTCAAGGTGTCACATAGTGGGATTGAATCCAAAACATGTCTTTGGAGGAGGAGTAAACTCCTCCATCAAACAGCCACCCTATGTTCAAATGCATACCTGCAAAGGATGCCTTCCTGGCACTTGTGCCAGTGGCACATGAAAAGATATTCGAGCGAGTACATTGCTAGTCCCGCTGGACTGGCTCCTGTGCAGGTGGCACGTAAAATACACCATTTCGAGCGTGGGTGTTGCCAGTACCTCCTGACTGGCCTTCGTGCCGGTGGCACGTAAAAGCACCCACTACACTCTCGGAGTGGTTGGCGTTAGGAAGGGCATCCAGCTGTAGAAACTCTGCCAAATCAGATTGGAGCCTGGTGTAGCCATCTGGTTCACCAGTCCTCAGTCAAATCGTCCAACCCATGCTAGCATGGAAAGCAGACGTATGATGATGATGATGATGACAAGTTTTAAAGATGATCCAAGGTTTGGACATCTTGCAACTGCCACCACATGCTAATGGATGACAGGCGACTGACTATAAATCAAGTGACCAATGCTATTAGCATATCCTGTGAGAGAATTCAGAATATTCTGCACAATGATCTTGGTACAATGAAGGTTTCTGATCAGGTGTCAGAACACACCTGATCAAAAGCGCACCAAACTGATCACATCATGGGAAAATTTGACATTATTTGAGGTAGATCCAACTCCGTTCGTTGAATATTTCCTAAGCCAGGATGAGCGTTGGCTTCATCACTTTGAGCCAAAGACAAAGAGCTAACCCTTGCAGTAGAAACACCTCTCCTCACCTGTCGCAAAAAAGGCCACAGTCATTTCATCCGCAGGGAAGGTGATGGCCTCAATTTTTGGGATGCAAAAAACACTGTGTTTATTGACCATCTTCAAAAGGGTCCCATCATCAATAGTACTTTCTAGTACTCTCTAGTACTATGTGTATGTCAATGCGATGACGCAGTTAAAAAAGGCTATCAAGACCAAAATGCCCAGGAAAACTGATGAATGGAGTCTTGTTTTATGAGGACAATGCTCCAGCTCTCAAGTCCTGTTTCAATAGCTGCTGTGAAAGGATGAAAGGTGAAGCTGACCCCAGTGAAATTTTAGTTGAGAAAGTTGTATCTAAATACTGCAAGGCATTTTATCTGATCCACTACAAGGCTCAGTCCTTGTTGCAGTGTAGTGGTTTGTTTGCCTCAATGACTGAGAGCTATGCCAGTGGAGCACAAGCTCCTAGGTAGGGCCTTCCATACTGGGCAGGTCAAAGAACAGAGGCAAATTAATATGGACTGCTTCTCCCTAGAAGTAAAAATGGATCTGTATAGGACCAAAACCCTTACCTAGAAAACAGCAAAATTACAGAAGTATCAATGATAATTCAAAACCTATAAAACCTGAGAGAGAAAGGTCTTTCCTCAGTAAAATCCAAAACAAGGGTCCAACTGGAGAGTAGAAAAGACAGCCCAAAGTCAGGAAAAGTTCCATAGGAATCAAAGGGCTTATACAAGTATTTTATCTGATACATTAATAATTCTGATAATCCACTATCCAAGGCACAAAACCTGAAATTTTAGGATAGTTCTAAGGCTTGTGTCTAAATCCCATATTAGAAACAGTTATAAGGTGGTGAGCTAGTGGAATTGTTAGCACACTGGGCAAAATGTTTAGTAGCATTTTGAACTTCTTTAAGTGAACACTGGGGTCAATGTAATTGACTTACTACCTCCTCTGAACTTGCTGGTTGAAATTTGTGCCAAAATTTGAAACCAATATATTAGAAACAGCTATTAATACAGTGTCAGTAAGAAATATATATACACACTTCAAGAAAGGAAAAAATCTATATAAAAATTTAACTTGTATAAGTACCTCTATAAATATTCTTTCAATGTGTTATCAAATTGCTATAACACTGAATAAATTACAATAACACTGAATTAAAATATTTATACAGATTTTTCCTTTCCTGAAGTGTATATACATTATTTTGGCAGACTCTGTAGATGGTGGATCGGCAAAATTATTAGAACATTGGGTAAAATAACTACTGATATTGCTTCTCACTCTTTTACATTCTAAGTTCAAATTATGGCATGGTCAACTTTGCTTTGCATCATTCTGGGATTGATAAAATAAAATACTAGTCAAATACTGGGACCAATGGCATCAACTAATCTTCTCCCTTCAAAAATATCGGTCTTGTGCCAATATAAAAAAATACCATTAATGGCAAGCTGGAAGACTCATTAGCATAGCGGCATTTCTTCTGGTTTTACATTATGAGTTCAAATAATGCTGAGGCTGATTTTACCTTTCATTACCTTTCGGGTTGTCTGTAAAATAAGTACCAATTGAGCACTGGGATTGATGTAATCAACTAGCCCCCTTCCAACAAGATTTTAGGCCGTGTGCTGACAGTAGAAAACATTATTATTATTGCTGATACTTATTTCTTTATTGCCCACAAGGGGCTAAACATAGAGGGGATAAACAAGGACAGACAAAGGGATTAAGTCGATTACATCGACCCCAGTGCGTAACTGGTACTTAATTTATCAACCCCGAAAGGATGAAAGGCAAAGTCGACCTCGGCGGAATTTGAACTCAGAATGTAGCGGCAGACGAAATACCGCTAAGCATTTCAGCCGGCGTGCTAACGTTTCTGCCAACTCGCTTCCTTATTACTAATACTACTGCTAGTAAAAAGAAGGTAAAGACCTCCTTTGGTCATGAATGACCATGGGATTGCAAGCCTGGGCAAGGTTGCTTATGGAAGACCAGCAGTTGCCCATGCATATCAGTCTCCCCTCTCCATGCCACCACTGTTATTCAAGGGAAAGGCAAAGGCTGATACAGCTTGGCACCAGTGACATTGCAACTCATTTCTACTAGTAGTAGTAATAATAATAATAATAATAATAATAATAATAATAGTAGTAACAATAACCATCACCATTACCATCATTACTGACTAGAAGGTTTGCAATATTCCTGACTAGAAGGTTTGCAATATACACTTCTAATTTTTGTTTCCCAAAATTAAGCTAGAGTGAATTAGCCTTGTTAGCAGGTTTGTTTTTACATTGATGATGAGATTAGACTTAATAATTATTTAATAAACTTTGCATTAATTCTATCAATGTGTTGGCTGTCAAATGGAGTCCTGAAATATCTTCCAGTGTAAAACAGTGTAAAATAATAAATAAGAGGACAAACAAATTCAATAGTGTTCTCAAAATAACAAGCAAGTCACATGCCAATAACGAGAGTACAATCAAGTAGCAATTAAATTATTTACTGTTAGGAAAAAAAAAAAAATCTTAATTTCCTTGGATTTCTAATTTCAACAAGTGTCACCCTGTTTTACTATCAGAAGTATCAGTGTTGAATATCATAAAAATAATAACGAAGATGAATATGGTAACAACAATGATGATGATGATAATAATAATAATAATGATGATGATGATGATAATAATAATAATAATGATGATGATGATGATGATTTCAAATTTTGGCACAAGGCCAGCAATATCAAGGGAGGGAGTAAGTTGGTTACATTGATCCCAGTACTAAACTGGTACTTGTTTATGGACCATGAAAAGATGAAAAGCGAAGTTGACCTTGGTGAAATTTGAACTTAGAACATAAAGACTGACGAAATGCCACTAAGCATTTTGCCCAACATACTTACGATTCTACCAGCTTGTCACCTAATAATAATAATAATGATAATAATGACATTATTATTTCTATTCCACCTCTCAAATACTTTCGCCACTGCTTAGACAAGGCAGACGTTTTCTTATTTTGTTGTTCTCATAAGTTACTTGGCACAGGAAAAACATGCAGTACACACTGTAAAGTGGTTGGCATTAATAAGGGCATTCAATTGTAGAAACCATGCCAAAGCTGATACTGGAGCTCAATGGAGCTCATGAGATCCTGTCAAACTGTCCAATCTATGCCGGCATGGGAAATGGACAATAATAATAATAACAATAATAATAATAACAATAATAATAATATTAATAAAAAATCATGCCTCCTCATTGATATGACTGTCCCAATCGATATAAACGTATCTGTCAAGACCTACCAAAAACTGAGCAAATATAAAGATCTTGAAATAGAAATTAGCAAAATGTGGAATCTGAAGACGAAAACAATACCTATTGTCATAGATGCCCTGGGAATGACAGCGAAACGGGCTGATTACTACCTAGATTAGATTCCAGGAAACCCCAAAATGGCTGAAGTTCAAAAGATAGTGCTCATGGGAACTGCCCATATCCTACGTAAAATACTGTCTATGTGATCTCAAATTTTAAAGCA
>NC_068994.1:18509586-18519782 GCF_001194135.2 Octopus bimaculoides
CAAACACATAATTTTCTTATGGTTTCTTAAACATTCACTTGAACAAAACTGTACAAATCCAAATATATGGTACCCTAGGCATAACACCTACATGAACTTCTAACTTGTTGTCTCTTGAGGTCTCTGGGTGAGACTTGGATCCAACTTGTACAAATGCAAAACAAAAGTCAAACATAAAATATTAATAATATTCCGTATGTGTATTTCGTGTGCAAGATTCTTGATGTGGATACATGTGTTGAAAGAAATACAATTAAACCTTGGGAGAGGCATTATGCTGGTAATAAACACACGCACTGGTTCAGTCCTTTATTAATTTATAAACAGTATATAGTTTTTTGTTAAATAATTTCATTGCACTCTTGCAATCTCTTCAGTAACTTGTCTCTCCACTTCCATTTATTTTGAATATTAATAATCCTTTCTACTAAAGGCACAAGGTCTGAAATTTAGTGGGAGAAGGACTAGTTGATTACATCAACCTCAGTGTTTCACTGGTACTTGATTTATTGACCTTAAAAGGATGAACTCACAACATAACAATAGGTGAAATACTGCTAGGCATTTCATCCAGCATGCTAACGATTCAGCCAGCTTGCTGCCTTAATAATAATAATAATAATCCTTTCCACTAAAGGCACAAGGCCAGCAATCTTGGGGGAGGGGTCAAGTTGATTAAATTGACCCCAGTGCTCAAAGTGGTACTTATTTTATTGATGCCAAAAGAATGAAAGGCAAAGTCAGCCTCTGTAACTCATATCCTGTAATGAAACATGTGTAACATGAAATTAAAAATATGCTAAGTTTTTCCAATATTTTATTTGATATTTTTACACATGTAAGTATGCGATCATAAGCATACACTCTAAAAGTAGAGAATGCAAGGTGAGCTACATGCTTCAACATATTTAAACACTAATAATCAGAAATCTGCGCGCACACACACACACACGCACACACACACACACACACACAGCAAAACAAAACAAAAATATGTCCATGCACAATATAAACAGATGCAGAAACAGACATATACATAAAATGCAAACATCTGTACACATACATATATACTGGTGTAAACTTCCGCTGATTTATGGTACTTTTTCAGCCCGAAAATTCCTCACCAACTGCCACTTCTTGATTACTATATACCAAAATTTTTACCAGCCCCTCCTATAAGGGTGGGTATTACTGGTATTGTTCTTCAGATTTTGGTCTCTTTCTCTTCCTATGATTCAGACATCAGATTCCTAACCTAGATTTTCTTTAATATCTGTTGTAATGTTACATAACAGATTTCCACATTGAATCACTGTTACATTCCATTAGAGTTGTTTACAATGAATCATGGTGCTAAATACCATGTTTCAGCCTACACTCTATTGAAAAGCAGATGGAGAATCCAGGAATTTTGCCCTTTCTGTACTGCTATACTGTTATACTAATGCTGTATTTTTATAGGCAACTATGTATCTAGACTAGTGCTCTGCAACTAGTATGCCACAGTACACTGGAGTGCCATGAGACAATGCTAGGTAACCTGAATATAATTTTTTCCCCTATACTTTTAGTTATATTTTCAGTTCAGGTGTGCTGCTGAATTTTGAAAAGAATAAAAGTGTACCACAAGTGAAAAAAAGGTTGCGGAGCACTAATCTAGACAATACATCAAGGATTTGCATGATACAATGATATAGCTGAAAGCTGCTTAATCTCCCTAGACTCTAGAACAAAGCAGCCAGCCCTCTGCAGCTACTAGCTTCTCAGTACTTTCTCTTCCTAACAAATGAGTGAGCTTCTAAAGCATTTTAAGTGTTTTGAAAAATTTTAAAACAATGTGGTTGAGACTGAGTACTAATGTTACCCTAATCTTCATTATCTCTTTCAGTTGTTGGCTCCTTTCCATTTAGTGGTTTGCTTCAAATGCATTCTGGTTGAATCCTTTGACAGTCCTCTTATGGCACATCTTTCCTTGCATCTCTTTATGTATATCTCTTCAATTTCTCTTGATTTTTCTTTCAATTTCTGTGATCTTGAGAAACTAACATAAAACTTATCTCTTTGTATTCATTTCTCTTTTAGTTTCTGGATCCTGTCTGCTTTATACAATTCTCTCAGCTTCCTTCCAAGATGCTTTCTTACATAAAACAACCCCTCTTCATCTTCTGGGACACTTCTAAATTGGCTTTCTGTGTTTGTTATACCTAGCAAAACAATTCCCCACCTGAACAGATTACTGTTCATTTCAAGAATGTCCCCAAATCTTTTATTAATACACAAGTTTATACAGGCTTTCAATCTTATACACATTTGACAAATTAATCTGAACACTAAAGGGTTAAATAAGGAAACCTATTTTAAGATCAGTGATAATTTACTTTTTTTTATTTTTTTTATATAGACATATTGAATCCCCAGCTCCTGCTATTGTCAACTTCATGTATTCCAGGCAAGCAGTTAAAATGCCTTGTAACATCACAAAGTGTAACTGATGTTCCATTTACTTTGGTATGCAAACCTACAACAAACATGACAAATTTACCTATTCCTCTGAAAACTGCAAACATGATAAACAGCCCTCATTGATTTTCAACAGCAGTGTGAGCATTACTTGACCAATCCCAGAAAAACAAGCAGCCAATCCATTTATATATGAACTTTAGGTCAGTTATGTTAGGTTAGTTAGAATGTTTGTGAAATAATTCACAAATATATTTTAACTTCTAAAGGCAAATTCACTGCAGTTACTGTGGAGAAAAAATTCTCTCTTATGGTAAAATGTATAAAAACACCAAACATTTATATAAAGAAATTAGTAGCTCAGAGAAATGGAATCATTAATTTGCATACTATAAGTGTTTAACCCTTTAAGATTTTTATTTGTAACTTACTGAAACAAACTTTGTCTCATTTCCACCAGCTTCATAAATACTGAAATAGTCTAAAAGCTTAGGTGACACAATAGGGAAATTAATAGCAAGTATAAGATCTCTTATATTTCTAATATCAGGCATCACCCATGCCAAATCATTGTGTGCCTGATAATCTTGCCATAATGTGGAGTTTCTCAATTCTATGTTTACTAACTTCTAGGTATCAATGGGAAAATTGGTTTCATGTTACATACTTCACATTGTGACAAGATTTTAAGTGCACAATGCTTCTGCAATGCAGGGGACGGCTATAGTTTTTAAAATGGCTCATTGAATTGCTTTAACCCTTTAGCATTCAGATTATTCTAATCAAACGTAACATTTATCCCTATTGCTTTGAATTTATCCTGTATTATTTTGTATCCTTGAGCTTTTGATTATGTGACTGTCTATTTTTTAGACAAACATTGTAGGGTAGGTGTGAGAGGTTGGATCTGGCCAGTTTGAACACAAAACAAGAATAATGTTATGGCTGGATATGGCCAGTTTAAATGCTAAAGGGTTAAAGCATCTCTCTAAACAACACACAAAGGTTACCAAGATGATTGTTGGTACTATAAGGTTTTTAAACAACAGAAAATATGCAAAAGAGTAGAATCACTATAACACTGAGCTATCAGTCCACAGGCCTTGAGTTCAAATTTAATAATAAACTTTATGTATTTAGGTAGTACACTTAATTCTATGTATCTCAGTTCACTTAGCTGTTATGAACTACAAGATTATTTGAGAAAATTACCTATTGCTAACATCTTATCTAAGGAGGTGATTATTTACCTCTCATTTGCTTAACATAATGAAACTGGATCTAAAAGCCCCATTGGGAACTTGATAGATGTTTCTGTTTCCATCCTTAACCAGAGTTCAAGAGGATCTTTAGATGTAGCACAGTTGATAGACTTACACAACATAAACCTATAATAAATCTGCTGTAATGTTGATGAACTGAAAAAAGGTTCAAAAGAAAATCAACAAGAGGCTATCACAGCTCTGGTTAAGATGCAAATAATATCCATCGTTACTTGAGGGTGCATTCATTTAACAGGATATTGAAAATCACTGATCTAAATAGATAAACAAAGATTTTGCTGTAGTCTATTTGAAGTATTGTTGTTGAGATGCAAGTAAAGTAATGTTGTAAGACACCAGAACACTTGAGAGATAATTTCTTTTACTCAACATTTCAGAACTGATAAGCACTACTTTTGAAATAAGTAAGTTTTAAATTAAATATTAACAGTAACCTTATAAGGAATTATGATTTATTTTTTCCTAGGCATACATCTTTCTCTTTTAAGCAGGAATACATTTGAATTAATCAAACTTGATATATTATTGGATTTATTTTGTTGATACAACATAAATGATAACAGAAGTGAATGCAAATGAAATCATGTCAATCTTGCACCAAACTAGATTTCTCAAAATATCTATCTAGTTACCACCGAGCTAAATCTACCACCATTTATCCCTATAGCATTCAAACTATTCTGTCAAATGTAAAGTTTATTTATTTACATTGCTTTGAATTAATCATGCATTATCTTGTAGCTTTGAGATTTTGATGATGTGATTGTTATTTTTAGAATGACATTATAGGGTAGGTGTGAGAGGTTGGATCTGGCTAGTATGAACATAAAACAGGTAGAATGTTTAGGATGGATATGGCTTGTTCAAATACTAAATATAGTTTTAACTCTGCACAAAGTGAACATTAAACATAAATGATGGGGGATGTCAATCTTGAATTGAAAATAACAGTGAAATACCAAACTAAATATCCTAAATTTGGTGAAGGCATAGCTTTGTGGCTACACAGTTCACTTTCCAACAATATGGTTCTGATTAAATCAACAGTGTAGAACCTTGTGCAAATGTTCTCTATGACAGCTTCAGGTTGACCAACGCACTGTGAGTGAAATTAGGGAATGGAAGCTGTGTAGAAATCTGTTATATATATGTGTGTGTGTGTATACACTCATTTACTCATATATATATATATATATATATATATATATATATATAGAGAGAGAGAGAGAGAGAGAGAGAGAAAATAGTGAGGGATTATCAATCCAGGCAAAATACTTTGTAAGCTCTCTGTTGGCACACCACGCTAACAATATTACTTACATTAGTGAAGAACTCCAGGTAATCTTTTGGTAGGGTCCCAAGTTATGGTTCTTCACAATTGTATATTTTAAATCCATGGATGGGCTCCAGATAAACTGGTTTTTACACAGAGTGATATATAAAAAACAAGTTAAAAATAATGGTCATTACTTATAATTCTTTTATTTGAGAAAATGTGGCTTACAACTGTTTCCAGTAGTCATTATAGGTATATTACTGAAGGCAAATTGAATGACCTAAGAAAATTAATGCTACATTCGTCAAATGATCATTATTTTAAACTTGTTTCTGATATATATATCATCATATATATATTTATATATATATAGCTTCTTTTTGAAGTTGTCACTGCCTGGAATAATAATGTGTATATGTGTGTGTTGTAGGTATGTATGTATGTGTATACACACACACACACACAAGTATATATAACATTATTACTTTTCTTTACTCAGAGAACAAAGTAAGTCAGAAACTGAATTAAGAACTCAATGCTGACTAATGGAGTAAATGGTCAACTACATTAGTTTCTCTAGTGTGTGTGTGTGTGTGGGGGGGGGGGCTGTTAAACATTGGAGAAACCCTATTAATTATTCCTGTTGGTTCTTACAGAGAATAAAATAACAGTCAAAAGTATGAATTTTAGAGAGATTAATTAAGGTGAATGAGAAAAAATTTATGTTAGCATCACAACGATTAAACGTTTGGGCTTGTCCTCCAGAAAATACATTATGAATCAGCTTCCTTACAGTGTGAAATATCTTCAGTTTGTAAATAATTGTCTTAAGTTGTTATTTCTGTGTATCAGTGTCTAAAATTTTCAAGTAGCCATAAAAATATTTTTAACAGAAAAAAAAAGGTAAAATATGAAAATAGAAAGGAATTAAAAATTAAGAAGTACAAAATAATTTACACAGAAAAAAGAAAAGGATGAATATGGAACAGATTAGTTCTTTATACAGTGTGAGGAATTCTGTGAGTAATGAAGAAAGGTTGATGAGAAAATATTGACAGTTACGCTTCAAAGAATTGTTTTCCTGTGAACTGCATTGTGGGTTTGTTTTAAAGCTGATAGATAAATTTCTTCATTTTTAAAAATGATAAAAATTATGTCAAAATTTCTAAGCATTGTTACGTGAAATTAAAACATTTACAAAAACAAGAAAAAAAAAGAAAAATGTATATTAAAGATATAAAATGTATATTAAAGATATAAAATGTATATTAAAGATATTAAAGATGAAATGGAATTGCCATCCTTAAAACTTAGGTCAGTGTTGTTAAAACCTTTGAATAAATAAAAAGAAAGGTTAAGAACCTATTTGGGGGAAAATAGTGATGAGGGGTTTATATAAGTATTTTAGGTCATGTGTACTGTATAAGGACATGTGTACTGTATAAGGACATGTGTGCATGTGCAAGAGTCTCTTTGCTTTGTCATTGCATAATAGTTGTAAATCAGTGTCACCATCATGTAAGCAGATTCATTCAATGTTATTTTCTGTGAGAACATGTTTTAAGCATGGGGAAATATTACCTTGCTTAAAAACAGGTGAAGGTTGTCAATAGAAAAGGCATCTAGCTGCAGAAAATCTGCCTCAATAAAGCCTGACTTAGGCAAGCATAGAAAAACAAATGTTAAAACGGTGTTGTTGATAATTAAAACCAAACACAGTTGTGATTTCATTATATGTTAGAAAGAAAAGCTATTCTCTCTCTCTCTACACACACACTCACACATGTCTATTATTGTCAATACCGGTGAGACAACCAATAAACTGGTGCTTTCAAAAAAACAACCTTGTGATATTTATTTTGCCTGAGTAGCACAGACACAGTCTTGTGACTCTCACCGTCAGATGCAGTAAACCAGTGATTGGCATGTTGAAAACCTATAACCAGCAACACAATTGCTCACAATATGTGATATAAAATAAACTAAAGACTGTAAACTATTTTAGTTCAGTGTTCTACAGTGTCAGTCAGTGGCTAATAAATAAATCAAAATAAATGAAGATCAGGTGTTTTCATAACATCTTTCACATCAACTTATATTAGATAGCAGTAGTTCATAGTTGATGTGTTAAATGTGTTGAAATGGTATAACATATGTTCAAGATTGGCAGTGTGTGTGTGTGTGTGTGTGTGTGTTTATATATATATATATATATATATATATACGACAGGCTTCTTTCAGTTTCTGCCTACCAAATCTACTCACAAGGCTTTGGTCAGCCTGAGGCAATAGCAGAAGACACTTGCCCAAGGTGCCATGCAGTAGGACTGAACCCAGAACCATATGGTTGGGAAGTAAGCTTCTTACCATACAGCCACACCTTATTTATTCATATTGTTTTGAATTAATCATGCATTAGCATGTGGCTTTGACATTTCAATTATTTTTAGAATAATATTGTAAGGTAAGTGTGAGAGGCTAGATGTAGCCAGTTGGAAGATGAAATAAGTAAATCATTTTGGATGGATATGACGGGTTTAAACACTAACTGGTTAAAACAGAGTTTGTTTCATAGAACCAAGGAAGGTCACAGGTAGGTGGGTATCAAAAGGTTGAGATAGCTGACTTATCTTATTTTTACTCAAAGAAATTTAATAGCACTTATATGAATAGGAAAATGAAGGAATTTATGAATGCACCAAGTTGCTGGCTACAGTTTTGCATTGGGGCACATGTGTGGATTAGAAGTTTGCTTTCCAACCACATGGTTTCAGGTTGAGCCTCACTGTGTGGCACCTTTTGGGCAAGTATCTTTTATAATAGCCCTTTACGGGAAATTGATGCATGGAACACACACACACATATGTGTATATACAGAGGGCGCATGGCCTAGTGGTTAGGGTGTAGCACTCATGACTGCAAGATCATGGTCTCAATCCCTGGACAGGGTGATGTATTATGTTCTTGAGGAAAAAACACTTCCTCACATGTTGTTCTGTGATCACTTCAACATCTGACATGTGGCACACTGTGCGCCTGTTCAGGCAATGTTGGTTTGGTGGAGGGAGTGAGCTAATATAGAGGTCATTCACCAAAGCTGAACAGTCATACACTGTGCTGAAAGGAACAATCCATCATAGGATAAAGTTCTGTATTAAAAGATAATAATCGATGTTAGTTAATTGTTGTTGATCAAGATTTCTATATTTCCTGCTTACTTTATATATATATATATATATATATATATATATATATATATATATATATATATATAAATATATGATATCCATATATTTAGATATATCATATACATATAAATATAATTTGCATATATATATAGCATATAAACATATATATCATATACACACATATATCATCATCATTATTTAATACCCGTTTTCCATGCTGTCATGGGTTGGACTGTTTGACAGAGCACAGGAACCAGTCCAGCGGCACTGGCAATGTCCTCGCTCGAATGTTTTTTTCATGTGCCATCGGCTCAAGTGCCAGTAAGGCGATGCTGGTAACGATCACATTCAAATGGTGCTTTTTACGTGCAACCGGCGCGGAAGCCAGACAGCTGCTCTGGCAATGATCACGTTCGGACGGTGCTAATAGCACTCCACTGGCATGGGTGCCAGTCATCGAATTTGGTTCAATTTCGATTTCGATTTCACTTGCACCAACAGGTCTTCGCAAGCAGAGTTTAGTGTCCAATGAAGGAAAGGTTGGCATGGGTGCCAATTGTCAAATTTGGTTCGATTTCAATTTCACTTGCCTCAACAGGTCTTCACAAGCAGAGTTTAATGTCCAATGAAGGAAAGGTACGTATAAGTGGGCTGGCTACACCCTTGACAAAGGCCACGGTTATGGTCTCATTCAGCTTGCCGGGTCTTCTCACGCACAGCATATTTTCAATGGTCCCAGTCACTAGTCATTGCCTCGGTGAGGCCTAATGTTCGAAGGTTGTGCTTCACCACCTCATCCCAGGTCTACCTCTTCCACAGGTTCCCTCAACCGCTAGGGTGTGGCACTTTTTCACACAGCTATCCTCGTCCATTCTCGCCAGATGACCATACCAGCACACTTGTCTCTCTTTCACACCACAACTGATGCTTCTTATGTCCAACTTCTCTCTCAAGGTATATATACATATATATAACCAGTGAGGCAGTTACAATGGAATACATCGACATTAGTGAAGAAGATATACTACTAGCCACAGATGAGGTGGATGCAAACTCAACTGCTGGTCCTGATGGTGTCCCAGCAATCCTCCTCAAACCGTGTAAGTATGCTCCGGCAAAACCTCTACAGATTCTCTTCCTGAGCTTTCTTGCAAATGGCAGGCTGCGAAACAAGCTGAAGGAGGGAATAATATGCCCAATCCATAAAGGTGAAAGCAGAGCAGATGCCAAGAACCACAGGCCTATCTCTCTGACTTCATTCATCAGCAAAGTCATGGAACAGATAGTCAGAGGGAAACTAATTGCATTCCTTAAAGAAAATAACTTGCAGAGTGATACCCAACATGGCTTTTGACCAGGTAGGAGCTGCCTGACCTATCTCTTACAACACTATGACTGGGCTTTGAGGCAGTTACTCAACAACTCAAATGTGGACATAATATACCTTGATTTTGCAAAAGATTTTGATGTTGGCATGATATGCAACAAACTGCATGATCTCGGCATAGCGGGAAAACTTGGAGAGTGTTTACATGATTGAAAGATAGAAGTCAAGCAGTAGTGGCCAATGGAGCCACCTCAATGAAAACACAAATAGTGAGCAGTGTTCCACGGGGCACTGTCTTGGGACCACTGCTTTTCCTAGTGGCCCTCTCAGATATGCTCTCAACTGCCTGGACAGCCACCCTTGCTAGCTATGCAGACGATATGAAAGTCTTGCAGAAAATACAGAACCCCAGTGATGTTGCACACCTACAGCAGGAGTTGGACTCAATTTACTGATGGGCTGAGGATAATAACATGCAGTTTAATGCTGAAAAATTCAAAGCCTTGCGCTACCAGCATCCAAAACTGAATATAAAACTTACAAGGTACACTGGTCCACAGGGGATTACAATCCCATAGCCTAAATCAGTGAGGGACCTGGGTATCGACATGAGTGATGATACCTCTTTCCAAGTGTACATTACCAGGATGGCAACAATACAA
>NC_068994.1:18519910-18521129 GCF_001194135.2 Octopus bimaculoides
TATATATATATATATATATATATATATATATATCATACAAAATGTGACAAGAACGCAAAATATCCAGACAGTTAGGTGATACAAGAAAGGGACAACAAAACATCCAGATAGACGATACAAAGAAAACAAGGACAGGTCATTTGGAGTTTTCTTTCATCAGTCGGGATCCAGATTATCTTTGCAATTTTGGCTGGTTATACTCGATATTGCTCCAATCTGGTCAGCCCCAAGGAAAAACTAAGCTAAGAGCATTAGATTCCTTGGAAGAAAGCAGCGAATGTATACTAAAACAAGGACGGTAAAGAAACGAACAATGTTACACAAATACAATAAAAATAAGAACAGCACATAACAACAGATGTCTTTTGACTAAGGACGAATTTAATTAAGCTGGCATGTGTGGAAATAAAGCCTTATGGCAGGGATACAAGATTTCACAGGCACAGGGAGGAATATCGATAAATCATATATTATATATTTATATATAAATGTATATATAAATGTATTAATAATTATATATAAATGTATTTAGGGAGCAAGTGCGATAAAAATGATTGTAGAAAGGTAGGTTTGTTTAGCCCCAGGTCAGTCCAAAAACATTCTAGATTTAACTGTTATTCTTTTTGTATACTCAAGACTACATCATCAACTGTATTTCTTTTTCCTAAAGCAGCTGGGTGTTATGAAGTAATTTCATTGTTATTTCTAGCAGATTGTGAAATCACATACACGTTTCCTTGTAGTCTTGAGATTGATCCGATGTAGTTTTTATAATATAATGCAAATCATCATCATTGTAATGTCCACTTTTTCATGCTTGCATGGTTCAGATGAAACTTGTTGAAGCAGGTCTTCTACAGCAAAAATGCACTTCCTGATACCAACTCTCACCTGTTTCCAAACAAAGTAATATTTCCATGGCTAGACATGTTTTTCGTGGAAGACTGAAAATGAACGGCATCATTTGTGTGATGGGGACATTCATTTACAACTATCATGTGATGTCAAGGTAAGGATACACACAAGCAAGCAAGCATGCACCTCTTCCACACACACATATATATAACCTTTTATAAGCACCTTCTATCTTATAAACATCTAGTTATTAAAGTGGAAAAAGGATCAGAAAAGCCATTTCTATTCATCTTTTCAAATATATACATACATACATACATACATACATACATACATACATATATATATATATATATATATATAT
>NC_068994.1:18521207-18523806 GCF_001194135.2 Octopus bimaculoides
ATATATACTTTTATTAATGCTGCAAAATCATCACAAAAACTGATTTTGCAGCTTTAATAAAAGCATATTACTCTACCTTGGGTATACGAGTACTGTTTTTTCTACCTTGTTTTGCATTTATGTGCTCACCTGTGTGTGTGTGTATACATACATACAATGAGCCTCTTTTCAACTTCCATCAACCAAAACCATTCATAAAGCTTTGGCTGGTCTGGAACTATAGTAGAAGATACTTGTCCAAGGTGCTGTACAGCGAAACAACTAAGGGAAACACTGTGCTGGCAGTCATCAACAAGAGAAATGGCAAAGAGTTTGCTGTGTAGAAATTACAGCACAATGACAGATTTGGGATTTGTACAAAGTTGAAATTTGTTAGGAGCTAAAGTAGTTTCTAAAGTGGCTGCCAAAAATTTAGCTAAAACAGTGATATAACCATGATAAAATAAATATAAACAACTTCTTAACAGTGAGAAGAATCGGTCTGTCAGCATTAGAATGAAGTAGACAATTACAGGGAGAGAGAGAGAACATTTTAGGAAATGCTGTATATGAGAGATATTTTTACCTGGGTAGTTGGTAATCTGTGAAGCTGAACAGAGCTGTATAAAATGTATACAATTGCTTTTTGGCTACAATTCACTATTGATTACTGAAAAACAAGATCTAAAAATAAAATTCTACTTTTGTCTATATGTAGACTACTTTCTAAAAGTAGTTACGAAAAACAACTTCTACTCTTTGTCAAATCAACTTAAAAGACAGAAAATAATTTACTTTTCTTCCAGTATCAATAAGCCAATAAATTAAGAATTCTAAAACCAACTAAACATATTTATCATTCAATTTCAATTAATTTCCTTAGATTACCATGAAGATGAATAAAAGAAAATCAGTTGATTTCAGTAAAAGCTCATTAAGTTAGACTGAATAATAAAAAAAAGTAATTATAAAAAGACAGAGCGACAATGAGCTTCATATAGTTAATAGGAATATTAGATACATGACTAGACAGAACCTCCTTATTATCTTGATGATGTCATTAGATGAAATATATGCATAATGATAATGATCTGCTTTGCACTGAAAATGAAACAATATCTTAATATTACAAATCCTTACAATTTAATGATATTCGAGTAGAATTTAGTAACTTTTCTGGGTTTTTTTTTTTCCTTTCTCTTTTCTGTTTCATTAACAGAAAACATTTTTAGGAAAAAGCAAGTACAATAAGGAGAGATGTAAAAAGTCAATTTTCAATGAATACATGACCAAGATTTCATGAAAGAGGATGTTGTTCAGGATAAGATATTGGATTAAGAAATGCCACACATGGAGAATAATGTTCTTTCAAAAGTATATTAAAAGCTTTTTAACCAACAGTTTCTTTCTCTCTCACACACAGTCTTACAATATATCTTTCATCAGGATAAAAATCAATAAAACAAAAATTAAAAAGTAGTTTTTCATTATATATAGTTTGCATAGGTGCAGACATGGTTGTTTGGCACTTTCTTCAAGTGTCTTGTGCCATACCCTCAGATCTTCTGAATGGATTTGGTAGACGGAAACTAAAAGAAGCCCATCATATACATGTGAGTGAATGTGTGTATATGTGCATGTGTGTGTGTGTGTCTCCTACCACCATTTGACAACCAGTATTGGTGTGTTTATGTACCCAGTTCAACAAAAGACACTGATAGAATAAGTACCAGACTTAAAAAAACAAAAAGTTCTGAAGTTGATTAATTCTTCAAGGCAGTGCTCTAGCATGGCCACAGTCTAATGATAACAAAAGATAAAAGATAACACACACACACACGCGCACATATTCTCTTTTACTTGTTTCAGTCATTTGACACTGTCCAGGACTTATTCTTTGTAAGCCTAGTGCTCATTCAATCGGTCTCTTTTGCCAAACCACTATGTTATGGGAACGTAAACACACCAGCATCAGTTGTCAAGCAATGGTGGGGGGAAAACCACAGACACACAAACATATACATACATATACATATATATATATATATATATATATATATGATGAGCTTCTTTCAGTTTCCGTCTACCAAGTCCACTCAAAAGGCTTTGGTTGGCCCGAGATTATAGTAGAAAACACTTATCCAAGGTAACATATGGTTGGGAAACAAGCTTTTTACCACACAGCCACGCCTGCACCTATGTATGTACTCTTTACTCTTTTACTTGTTTCAATCAGTTGACTGCGGCCATGCTAGAGCACTGCCTTTAGTCGAGAAAATCGAACCCAGGATTTATTCTTTGTAAGCCTAGTACTTATTCTATCGGTCTCTTTTTGCCGAACCGCTAAATTATGGGGATGTAAACACACCAGCATCGGTTGTCAAGCGATGGTGGGGGGACAGACACAGACACACAAACACACATACATATATATGACGGGCTTCTTTCAGTTTCTGTCTACCAAATCCACTCACAAGACTTTGGTCGGCCCGAGGCTATAGTAGAAGACACTTGCCCAAGGTGCCACACAGTGGGACTGAACCCGGAACCATGTGGTTGGTAAGCAAGCTACTTACCACAGCCACTCCTGCGCCTATATATATATATATATGTATTATTC